>NW_017731609.1:1458328-1474432 GCF_001890085.2 Hipposideros armiger | reverse complement strand
TATATATATATATATATATATATATATATATATATATATGAAAATTATAAAAGAAAGAGAAATAGAAAACACCTAAGCAAGGCAGGCTAATTGATTGAGCAAGGTGTCTGAAAACATGAGGTAGAGCTCATGTGGAGACAAAACTTGGATTCAGGAGAAAGATCTTGTCTCTTGATGGGATAGGGAAAGAGATGAGGGTGAATGCAAATGCATGGAGGTTTCTGACAAGGTGCTGAGGGGGTTCACTATGAAATGGGAGGTGAACTCATTCTTCAATTCTTCCTTCAGTAGACGAAAGGGGCCTTTACATCACTAACCTAGCTGTTATAAAATTGTCTAATTCTCCAGGGGATGTATGTTGATTAGGCACAGGCTTGCTTTATATTTGAACATGTCACGAGCATTACATGTCATCTTTCTGGAGCACTTACTTTCCTAGGAAATGAAAAAAAGTCTTCCATGATCATTCAGTTTTTATTTGACTACAAACTTGTTATATGGCCTTAGGCAAGGGTGTTCATTTGCTAGATTTTTAGGCAATTTTTTTTGTGTGTGTAACATGGTAGAGATAACACATATTCATATGTTTAGATATTACAAGAGGCTCTACATTGAACATTATTATTTTAAATAACTAGGGTTTCCTAGAGAATTTAAGAAATAAAATAGTATATCATGTAGTTTAGACTTTTGTGGGATTAAAAAAAATATCAGATAATATTATGTATCATTTATTTTTCATCCATATGTTTCTTCTCACTTTAAATAAGATGAATATTTACAATTCTGCTTTTCTTTGTCTAAAGTCTACATTTTTATTATCAGGATAACTTATAATGTGTGAAAAAGTAAGCACAGAATCTATGCACTAAAAAACTAGGATTTAATCTTTTGCTATCTAAAACAAACAAACAAAAAATATATTTTAATAAAAAAGAATATTACTATAGGGGCAAGTGTAGGTAGGAGGAGTGGGAAGGTTTATAATGAATGGAGAACTGATTAAGGAAAAAGCAAATATAGATAGTATCTAAATCATAGAGAATGAACCTGAGAAAATCCAGGAGGAACAAATAAGTTTTGTTCACTCATCCTAACCTCTCACTATCTTCCATCTTAGCCTATCCTGTTCAGAACTAGGCATGCTCAGTAATCCCAAGTGGGTTCTGCTCAGGTTTTAGAAACAGATGATCTTGATTCCTTTGGATAATGATAAGAGTTACAGTCATCTTCCATAGAGAAAATACCTGTTTTCCACATGAATAAATAAAGCCACTCCAATGTCAGCTGACAAATCTCTCTCTATTGATATTTGCAAAATATCTTTTTCTGAAATAGTGGAGAGCTGGGCAGCTCAGTTCTTCCATGAAGCATGCACTTCCTCACTGCATGCAGCTGGTCAGTGAAGGGCAGTTTTGGTCTGGTGTAAAAGCAGGTGAAGAGGCACAGAAAGCATAAGAACTAAGCTTAGTGATAAATGCTAGTGTAGATGTGTGCATGCTGACTGATTTAGTTTAGCGTTCTTAGTCCAAATGTTAAAGCAATAATCCTAACTCTCTCTGGGCTCTTGGATCAGTGCTGTCAAAACACGAGATAACATCGCTTCTCGGCCTTTTGGCTAAGATCAAGGGTAGTGTCTGTTCTTATCAGTTTAATATCTGATACATCCTCTATCAGAGGACAATATATTAAATGGATTTTTGGAGCTGGGAGATGGAATAGGAGCTTGCTCTGTCCACTACGCATATCCACCGGGTATTGCAGTACTTCCGGGAACGGTGCACAGAAAAAAAGAAAAAAAAATTCATGAGATAATATGGTGAGCAATGTATGAGTACAAAGGAGAGGAAGTCTGCTGTGTAGGCTGCTAACACAGAATTTTTTCTAGCTTTCCGTGCTGGAGGCTCCACATTAGAGGCACTGGCTGTGCAAGCTTTAGATCAGACACCTTGAGTTTGGCTGATTGGATCTCATTGCTCAAGAGCCTGAGTAATTTCTTGCTAAAGGGTTTCTACTGGAAATAATTCTCACTCCCATACCTCTAGTAGGATAGTTGACTGGCATGCCAGTTCCTTACCTATGGAGAATGAGGTTCTTGAGCTGGGTATAATTATTTGGACTGGGTTTCATAGCTTTCAAAAAAGCATTCATCTTCTTAATCATTTTCCTTATAGGAAGAATCCTATTAAAAAAAATCAAAACTATAGAAAAGAATAAAAAAAAAACTAAATTAAAAACACCAATAATCTTACCATTTAGACAACACATTGTTACCCTTTTGGTAAATTTCTTTCGACCTTTTTTCCCATGTATATTTATTTTTACAAAGTTAAAATTATATTGTAAGTATAGCTGCACCTGTTGATTTTAAACATAATATTGTATGATAAATATTTTCATATTCTTTGCTTACTTCATGAACATTTAATGCCCACACAATATTTTATACTATGTAAGCAGTATAAAATATTTAAATATTTTTTTATACATGGACTATAGATTGTTTCGCATTTTTGTGAATCTTATAAATAATTCTGATGAACATCTTAAGACTCAGGGGCTGTTCACATTTTAAATTATTCTTGAACAGGTCTCAGATTTCCAGAAATACTGGTTCAGAGAATATGATAATTCTAAGATACTTAATAACTCCAGTGGAATTGTTTTCTAGAAAAGTTGTTTGGGTTTATACTTCTAGAGCAGTGCTAGGGAACTTAACAAACCATGTTCACATCATGTGCTAACCTTGTAAAATCTAACATAAGAAATGGAATCTCATACTTTTCTAAATGTGTATTTCTTTGTTTACTACTAACTAAACATTCTTAATATACTTGTCATTCATTTGTATTTCCTCTTTGTGAATTGTCTTTTAAGTGTCCTTTTGCCTTTCCTTCTACAAAATATTCAGATGTTTTTCTTACTGAGTTATATAATTTATATCTCAATATATTTACATGTAAATATATATGTCATATTTTAACAGATATTTTGTATATTTGATACTTACATTTTAAATGTATTTTTATTTAAAAAATAGATATTTATAATTCATATATTGTAGTCTTTTGATCATTTTATGACTTGTTTAAATATGTTAAATTAAAAAATAATCTTTCCCCATTCAGAAATTTTACTATTTACTTCTATTTTTATAAAGTTTGAATATTTTTCATTGAACTCCTTATATAAGCCATGTAGAATTAATTTGATGTGGATGGTGTAGAGATCTAAATTAGATATCTTTAATTTTTTATTTTACTCATGTGTTCTTTAAGTCGGTATTGTATCTAGATATTAACTTTGCCATTTTGTCTTAGTTTTATTTTAAGTAATTTTAATTCATCAATTTCCAGTGTAATGGACAGGGCTTCTTTCTTCCAGAGATTCTTTTAAAACATTTGCGTTTTAACCAAATTTTTATAGATGGCCATCTATAGGCATTGGCATAAAGAAAAGACTGGGAGGACCATCTATACTTCTCATGGTGTCTGTTGGCCTTGCATCATTCCTTACATCCCTCCTGAATAAATCTCCTGTTGAAGCATCTATTATACAGATTCTTTAACTCTAAATCCTTTATGTGAATAGTCCAAAAGATCTACAGGCTGTTTACATATTTTTAAACAACATGCAAAGAATGAAAAGTCACAAGTTAAATATCTGATTTGTTTAAGCCTTTCTGTTCCTGGAAGCTGTACACAAATCTAAAAGACTGGTATTCGAGTTAATTAGTTTTGGGGGTGCTGATGTCTTCTTAATCATTAACTTAATAGTTTCAAATAGCCTTATAAGTTTTAGCTGCTGTCATTTATTACTTAGGAAAATTAATTTAGATTAAAATAATTTAAAGGCAGGTTTTGATGAGAATGTTATGAGCATACTCATTGTCTAGGGAATATGTATAAGATAATCAAAGATTTTCCACTTTTTGAATCAGCCTCCTTTACAATGTTCCTGACTAAAGGCAAAATATTATTTATCATGTAGAGAAAAAATTCTGAAAATTATCTAATTAATATATAATTAAACAATTTTCATTCCCCCTAAAATTGTCACCTAGTTATGGGCACTCTATGCCCTGATAGACAATAATGGACTGCACACATTATGACATGCTTGTGTAGGAATAGACCTGTTTAAAAGATTTGGATGTTACATTGTGTCAGCTCCAGTTACCTGAATGATAGTGGTCAAAATAGCATATTGCTGTGGATACAGATAAATTCATTGCCCATTTATGGAAGGCTCATCAGCATCCCCTTTTTTCAGCAAATAGAAGGACCAATTTCTACCTCAACTGCCCCCATCTGCAGCTGCAAGAAGCTAGGTCAGAGATAAGCTGAACATTCTTGACATGATGTTCCTTTATAAAGCTAAAATAAGAGCTGGTCAGTTAAGTCTGAATTGTTAATTGGTTATTTGATGAATTGGCTTTTGGTAAATTAGCCTGCTTAATATATTACTAGGATAAAAGAAACTAAAATAATCTACTAGAACTTTTATTTTTATCCCAAACTTGTGGGAAACTGGGCATGTGAGTTTTGACCAATGATAAGCAGGTGTCAAGAAGATAGTATGTGTACCCAGATGAAGCGACAATATGCAGCCTTATTGGAACAGTGCAAATCCCTGGCTTGAGCTTCTTTTTAAAAACAGATATTCATATGAGTATACAGTAAAGTCTTTTGATCCGTTTTGAAAAATTGCCTTTTCCACTTGCATGTAAGTAATTGCATCTGATAACATAGTTAATGGGCATGAACCAGTGTCAATCCCCACCTCTCTCTGTCAGCATTGTGCATAATCCATAAAACTCTTCCTGAAAGATTTTCATCATACTTATCACTAAAACAAATGAACAAATAATCAAAGAAAGAACAACTATTTTGGTTTGCTGCCACAAGACAATGAAGATTACATTTGCATAAAATGATACCACACTCTTTGAACCATATATTTTAAATGTTACAGAAGTGGTAAAGCCAGAATAAAAAAAAGAAATATAGTGCCAAAACAACATGAAACTCTGCACTGGGGATGGAGGGCAAGGTTGTTGACTCTAGAATTCACCATTCTCTTCCCCATAAAAATGCCTAGAATGCAATAGACACAAAACAAGTATTTGTTGAATTAACAACATGAATAAATAAAAGGACACATTTTCTGAACGATGAAGACGCATCTTCTCATTCAAATAAAATGTGGCTCACAGGCAGTATGTTCAAATGACACTACTTCCCAAGTGTTTTTCATTTTGAACTGTCAGCTGGAATGTAATGAAGAAGTGTGAAAAGATACACACACAGGTCTCATGTGTGTTAATTTGACTTATCAAAGCGATCAGAATAGGTTTTTTAGTTTGAATTCTTTGGCAATAGCCAACTTTTAAAAATTGCAGTATTCCATGAGGGAGAAGTTTAAAAAGGTAGCAATGTTGTATATAGCAGGGGAAATGCAAAGCATTTAGCACCGTACCTAGAAAATCCAGAGGACCCAGGGAGGGGATAAACACATCATAGATGCAGAACGCTCTCTAACCCTCTTCTCACTAATCCTCTGCTCTGACCTGGTATTTCCAAACCCCAGCTCCACTATCCCCCATCTCCATCCTCTACCTCCATCCCCAAGAAGTCTTTTCTCTTTAATGATCTTGGAAGAAAGCTAATATGAGGCATGTTTAGATGGGTTCCTAGTGATCTTGGTCACCTTTGCAAAGGAGCTGTCATTCTGCAACAGCACAAATAATAGAAGGTGCTTTAGCCTTTAGTCTGGGTTAAGTGCTTAAATACCACATTTTTTTTCCATTTGATCATGAGACCAGGACCTCTCATTAGCCCTATGCTTGCCCAGTGGCTAAGACCTCACAGATGAACTGAATTTGAGGAAAGATTGCCATAGTTCTTCTAGTTGACCTTTATATAGTTTGGATTTCCCTAGTAAAACTGATGCATGTATATAACCTGAGTCAGTATGTGGGAATATAAAACTTATTATCATGGCCATTAGAAAACAATAGACTCCTAATGCTAATATATTATTGGCTCTCACAACCATCTCAGAATTTCCAAGTATAAGTTTAGAAAAAACTTCCATCATTTGCTATGTAAATGGGTATACTACAGATTCCACAGAGGGTTTTTAATATTTTCCTTTCAGTTACAGAGTAGTAATTTCTGTCATTTCTGCCATTTCCTGTGAACACTTACTATGTGACAAATGCTGGTTTGAATACAGTATATGAATTATTTCCCTTAATCTTCACAACAAATCTGTGATTCGGAACCTATTGATATAATCTCCCTTTCACTGATGAAGACACCAAGCCTGCTTGACTTTGAGTAATTTTCCTAAGGTTGCACATTAGGCTACTAGCTCAGCTGATATTCTTATGTGGTCTTTCCCAGTCCAAAAACTGAAATATTACTTGTATATCATATTTCTTAATTTTTTAAAATCCAAGATTACTTAAAATTCACATTTGTGGTTAATTTTCACCTAATGAATGAGTGCGATGTGGTGGTTGTATACCTGGGTTGAAGGCAGGCCTGGCTGGCATGGTGGCTCTGTCACTTACTAGTTGTGTGTCCTTTGGCAATAGTTTTACCTCTATGACTCTGTTTCCTTATCTTTAAAATGTGAATAATAAAATCAAGCATAAAACTTTGACCTGCTCCTTGGGAATTAACTAATTAATTTATTTTATTTTATTTTTTTTTTAAAGATTTTATTGGGGAATTGGGGAAGGGGAACAGCCAAGTTGTTGTCCTTCAATCTTAGTTGTTGTCCTTCAATCTTAACTAATTAATTTAAATAGTGTATTTCTAACAGATTTAGAATTTAGGCAGCTAAGTTTAGTTCTAAAATGTAGTTATTTCAAGCTAAACATGTATTTAGTTAAACAACTTAGAACTTCTGGTTAACTTTGATAATGCCAAATATTGGGTTGTCGGAAAAGTCATGACGTATTTTTTTCTGTTTTTCATTGCAAAAATGCATCATGACTTTTCCGATAACCCAATATATAAATATCTCAATGGGACTTCAAATAAACATTCTGAAAAGAAACTCAAAGTACGTCTTCATCTAGGGTTTCCTATCTCAGTAAATGCCAAGATCACCTATCTAGTTCTGGGGGAAAAAAAGAATGGGGGCGGTGACAGAGAGAGAGAAGAGAAAGGAGGGAGAAAGGAAGATATGGAAGGAGAAACCTTAGAGTGTCCTCAAATCCCTCCCCTTCTCTATCTCACCCTCTATATTCACCTGCTTCAGGTTCTGGCAATTCCTTAGCTCTTGAACTTGTTTATCTCATAGTATCCGTAGGCTCCTTTCCTTGTCCAATTTCCCCTAATCTCTTCTGTGATTTACTGTATCATTAGCCTTTCAACTAGTCTCCTTATATTTCCTTTTCCCCCTTTTAATCTATTCTCCTCACTATAACCAGAATGATTTTTTTTCATTAAAAAATACATATATGTGTATACATCACTTACCTTAAATCCATAAATCCTATTACTCTTAAAATAAGAGTTCTCTTGTTCTGAGCCCTGCCTTCTCCAGATTATACTGCCCTAATTAATACTCTGTGCTTTCCTTATCACTCTGTCATCTTCCCATCAGCCTCTAGACCCCATACAGGTTCCTCTCCACTCCTATTCTGGAATCCTCACCTATTCCCTCCCCTACTGGTTACACTTACCAAGTACTTGGCATTTGGCAGACATACGTGTATATTTATTGACTGAATGAATATATGAATGAGAAATGAATTAAAAGGATGATTTCCCCCTTACAAACATGAGACTACACGTACATGGAAGGATACATACTATCTCTGGAAATGGGGGTGGGGTTCTTGACTACTTCCCATTGTGTGCACATTTTTATTTTCTGAATTTCTTTTGCCTTTTTCTAACATTATTTTCCCTTATTTATTTTATTCTTATTCCTTGTGTTTCTCTTTTTCTCTATTTAGTACAATTTCAAGCCAAAGCCATTTGAATTTCGATTACTATTAAAGAGAATGACGAGTTTCATGGGTTTCTAGAATGCCAAAAAAACCCCCCAAAACAAAACATTTTCTCCATACGTATAAAACTTCAATATCATACACCTCATCTAAAGTGTTGACAATCCTGCTAAACAGTAGTGAATTTTAACATTTAAAACAATAAGAATGAATTTTAACAAGCATATAGTGATCAAGCTAAAAAATGGTTGAATGTTTATATGCTGTCGAGAGCTATACCTGCAGCACTCTGATATCATTATACCAGTAGATAAGGGATTTTCCAACTTACATCATAAGCACATTCACTACAATATGTATAAAGCAATACTACTAAACTTATGTGTACCTTTTGGAGTTAGGCATAAGCAATCATATTCTATTCTCCTTCATCTTTATATATATTTGCATTTGGAGCTATTTAAAGTTATAATTTCCATCTTTTTCATGACCCTTAAAATACTATATTAGCTAAATGTTCACACTTGTCCTTTTTTAGCTTTAAAAGAAATGTTACATGCTAGATTTCTGTAAATGACCCACATTCAGATGTGAACCAAACATAATAGGTTCTGCCACTCACCAAGCAATGAATTGCTTCAAATGCAGGACACAGGGCTGAAGAATCTGTAAATTACTTTGTTTTATTGGCCATCATCAAAACCTGTGGCATGAAATGTGACCTATTTCTACAAACAATAATGCCTAAGGCTTTATGGACAGGTAGAATGTAGTTTCTCTTTTAATTACATTTTGAAAAAAATAATTAAAAACTGTAAAGTTTTCAGAATATTGTGAAAATAAATACAAAATTGCAACCATCACTACATAAGGATGTATATTTCAAAAGAATATCAGAAAATTTTACCTTTATATTTATAAAAAACTCAAATCTACAAAAATTGCAAATATAGCACATGAACTAGAAATTCTAAATTCACTAATTATTAAATTTTTTGTTTGCTTTTCTCTTTCTCTTCTCTCTTCCAAAGTGATCCCATATCTTCAATTTTATATAAGTCAATCTTATATTTATAGACACACACCCCAAAATGGCAGAAAATGCATGAAAATGTATGTGTGTGTATTATTTCTGACCCATTTGAAAATTCCCAGCTTTCATAACTAAATATGATCAATCCAAGTTTAAACAAATTTACTGGATGATTCTATAATGTTGTATATATAAAGAGAATAGTCTGTTGTTGTCTCTTATCAACATCTACCAACATCTAATTTATTTATGAAATTGGAACTGTTTTTACATTGTTTATCTTTATAGAAATTTTCCTAATATTTAGATGGACTATTTAACTTTTTGAAGAGAACCAGAAAAGTGAAAGTTCAATAGATATGCATGATTTTTTATCAGTATGACTGCATAAATATCCAAAAGTATAAAAATTCACTTTTGGATAAATGTTATATTGTTTGACTGATTATATTATCAAATTAATTACAAAATTATCAACTTTAAATTTATTTTTTATATTTTGCTTACTCAACCATAGATAATTTTCTCCTTGTTTATGTAAGCTGGCTCTTTTGAGCTGGAAAATGTGCTGAAACCTAATAAAGGTTGGTAAGTTGACTCATTAACAACCCAGTATGAAGCTTTTCACTGGAAAATGCCACTAAAATTGCAAAACAAAATTTTTTAACTAAAATTAAAATGCAATTAATCTTTGTACTGCTTTCCATATTCCAATGTGCCATTTTGTTCTCAGTTAAAACATTTGTTTGCCATCCTGTAGATCCCAGCTTGGATGTTTACATAATTATTCTTTCACACAGAATGAAGAAGATATAAAGTGGAGACAGACATTTTCTGGGCAAAAGGAACAGAAGCTAGCAGAAACAGGACTCTGATTCCTAATTAATTCAAAGTTAATTGCATTGTTGATAATCCTGCACTTAAAATCTTCATATAGAAAATGTTTATGGCAGCAAATTGACAGTAATTTAACTACATTAAAAAAAAAGATGAATGTTACATTAAACAAGCTTAAGAGAATGATAAAGACTAGTTCTTGTTTAACAACACAACTAACAAATCATTCTAATGGCTGACGAATCTCAAAGCACAGTAAGACTAGTAGTTGCATTTCAGGATGAGATCAAGCCAGATGGCCTATCTTGGGCCATCAGAGATGCTGAGTGGCAGTTTTGCTTTTATTTCCACTCTGTGATGAATGCAAAATAGTTGGGGAAAGAAAAGACACATTTATCTTATGTGGTGGGTAGGATGAAAAAATATATTTTACTATTTTGTAAAGAAACAAGACAGAGGTCGTTAAAGCAAGATATGTGTTGTATCAGTTATTTTCACTGAAGATTCAGATAATGGAATGAAATAAACTTTGGTGTTAGCTCTGAGTTTAAATTCTGTCTCTGTAACTTATAAACAGTAAGACTAACATTTTTTTATTTTAATGTATTGATATGGAAAAGACATAATTAATGTAAGGTTAGATAATACAATGAGTATGAAATTGACTGCCATTATAATGGGAAATCAATAAATTTTAGTTTTAATTATCTAGCCTATTTAAAGCAAAATATAATTATCCTGATCATTGAAATAAAATACTTAACAATTTTCCACTTTGTGGAGAAAGGCACTTCCATGTGATACTTAACTATATTGCTAGTCCAATTTATATCCCGAGAATTTTGTAAAAACTTACTTCTCAAATGGGTAGTTTATTGACACTATGATAATTAGGGTTCATGATCTGTTTTACAGACTATTTAGTGGCACAGTTCTGTGATTCTTAAACTAGTTTCAGGAATACATGATAAGCCACGTGTACGCTAAGTCACACGATAAATATAGTATTTCTCCAGACTTTCAATTTTACTCAAAATAAAAATATATGTATTATATTAAAACAAATGTACTGACAGATAATGGATACAACACACATTTTTCTCATCTCTGAAATTAGGGGTATTTAATGCAAAAGGTTTATAGGCATTGGTCTAATTCATGCTTATAATTCTCATTTAACTGTTACCAATGAAGTAGTATTGTTTTTTCAGCATGATACTTTGTTGTCACTTTACTAGTATCACATGAAAAGCAGTGCTTTTCTTAGTTAAAATTTGTAGTTGTTTTGAAAAGTGGGGAAAAATTAAATATGTAGTTCATCAGATTAGATGCTTTCCCAAATTGGTCTATTTATCATTCGTGTTGGAAAACAACCAACCAACAAAACCTCTTTGGTAACTGAACTGGTCCAATGGGGTTTCTATTACAGGATGCTAAAACCAACTCACTGAGGAAGAATAAATAAAAATTTAAAGTTCCTTCGACAAATCCCTCATATTTGAACTAACCTGAATATTCATAATATAAATTAATGGCTAAATATTTCTCAATTTTTGACAATCTATTACTTAGACATCAAAAATCAGGAATAGTGGGCTTATTGGAGATAACTGCAAAAAAAAAAACAACCAAAAAAAACCACCAAAATCCAGATTGTTGTTGGATTATGATATTTAGTGGAGGAATTTTAAAAATAATTTCTGGAATTTTAGTCAAGTAATTTCTGGAGAAGAAATTGGAATAATGAACTAAATAAATAGAATTTGATAAAAAGAAACAAATTATTTAACATTTTTGAAGAAAAAAGTAAACAATATTTGGGGAAAAAAGATAACATGTGATTTTGTCCTTAGATTGCACAGTGATTCTTGGATATTAGATGCATTTCAGCGCATCCACAGTGAAGAAACCAAGTTTTTTATACCATATGATTTGGAAATTTCCAATCAGGAACTAAGTTACATCGTGAAAAGGTCTGAGCAATGGAGAGGAATCAATGGTGAAAGAAGGAAGGTGAGTTGGTTTGAAGTAGATTTGTTTTTTGACTGCACAAAGGAAATTCATTCTGTCAGCATATAAGCATGTTGAATTTTCTCCCATTGTTCTTGAAGCCACTTAATATTGTATTTAACTACCACCAGTATACAAATCTTGCAACTCAGCGGTATATTGTTTTTTTTATTAATTGAAAAAGGAGACATAAGCAGATGATTCTTACAGTTCAGCACTATTATTTTCTTATAGAAAAATTTATTGATATTTGCCATATGTATATATATATATATGGCATATATATATATGTGTGTGTGTGTGTGTGTGTGTATATATATATATATATATATATATAATCTCAAAACTACACAGACTTGTGAACTATATTAAAAAGAATATAAAAAAAGCTAGTGACAGAGTTCCCACACATAATAAACTGTTGGCTTTAACATAACTTTGAGTGAAAAGCAGGAAGAGGATATTATTTCTGCCTTTGTCATTTGATGCCTTTGTTAGTCGGTCTTCTTGTTCTCCTTCCTCTTTCAGTAATTTCCTTTACAAACGTCTTCATTGGCTCCATCAGCCTCTTCTCTGTTAGTATCTTCTAGGGTTCTTTACTTGGTTAATTCCTCTTCTTAACCTATACACCATCCTTTGGTTAACCTCCTTTCAAACTCTGTTTTTCATTCTGCCCAAGATTACCAAATACGTATCTCAAGGCTACAACTCCTTTCTGAGTCTCAACTAATATAATCCAGTAGCCTACTTGATATCTTCAAATGGAAGTCCCAAAGATGTCTAAAACCCAGTATGGTCCAAACAAAGTCGATTTAATGCTTATTGTTAATTAATTAAATTAATTAATTAATTAGTTAACACATACATTTCACCTGTATCATGAAATCACAACACTTAGACTTCCATGGTGCTTTCATTCGTTCTGAATCACAAAGATCTCAAACTCAGAGTTTTTTTTAGATTTTTGTCTCCTAAATTTTTCTTCAATTTGATCATCTAGTTCTATTGACTTTACATCCTTAATATCTACTCGTCAGTGTTCCATTTGCTAGTACATATGTCTGAGACCTCAATACCCAACTCTGAAGAACAGGAATACTTTGCTAACTGTTCTCACACTGCAGTTGCCACATAGTCACATTCTACTCTTGTCTAATGATATTTCTAACATGTAAATCTGACCCTGCGATTCTCTATAATAAACTCTTTACTAACTCCTATTGCTTGAAGAATAAAAGCCAAAATTCATACTAATATGTATTTGCCATTTGATCTAAACTTTCCTGTCTTTCCAGTGACATTTTCTGTATTCTCATCCCTCCCATCTTTTTCAGCATTCTTTTCACTAAATGCTTTTTTTTTAGGTGTACAAAACAACATAATGATTAGACATTTACACAACTCCCAAAGTGATAACCCCAAGTAGTTTACTACCCATCTGACACTATGCATAGCTATTATAATACAATTCACTATATTTCCTATGCTGTACTTTACATCCCATGATTATATACTGGGGGTGCCAAAAAAGTGTACATAAGTGAACACTTTGGTCAACATTGCTCAAGCAGTAGTTTACCGCAATCAGAAGTATCTAGATGCTGATGGTAACCACTTTGATCATGTAACTGCAGAAGTCAAACATGACTTGTATTCATCAATTGTTATCAGTATATATTGAGTATTACAATTTTAATAGTTTTTTCTTTCTTAAAATGTGTATACTTTTTTGGCACTATATATTTAATAGTTGACATTTGATATTATTTTATATTAGTTTCAGGTGTACAGCACAGTGGTTAGGCATTTGTATAATTTATGAACTGATCTCTGATAATTCTAGTACACATCTGACACCATACATAGTTTTTACATTATTAACTATATTTCCCACACTGTATTTCAAACCCCAATGACTATTTTGTGACTACCAATTTGTACTTCCTAATCCCTTCACCTAATCCCTCCAAACCCCCTCACATCTAGCAACCATCAGTTAGTTCTCTGTATCTATGAGTCCATTTCTGTTTTGTTTGTTTGTTTATTCTGTTCTTTAGATTCCACATACAATTGAGATCATATGTTATTTGTCTTTCTCAGTCTGATTTATTTCACTTAGCATAATATCCTCTAGATCCATCCATATTATAAGATTTCATTCTTTTTTATGGCAGAGTAATGCTCTATTGTGTAAATGTACCACATAATTTCTTTATCCAGTTGTTTATTGATGGGCATTTCAGTTGTTTCCATATCTTGGCTATTGTGAATAGTGCTACAGTAAACATAGTGATGCATATATTGTTTTGAATTAGTGTTTTGGATTTCTTTGTGTAAATATCCAGAAGTGGAATTGCTGAGTCATAAGGTATTTCTATTTTTAATTATTTGAGGAAACTCCATACTGTTTTCTATAGTGGCTGCACCATTTGCAATCCCACCAACAGTGCACAAGGGTTCCCTTTTCTCCACATTCTCAGCAGCACATGTTGTTTGTTAATTTATTGATGATAGACATTCTGACCGAAATGAGGTGGTAGCTCATTGTGGTTTTTATTTACATTTCTTTGATGATTAGTGATGTTGAGCATCTTTTCATATGTCTATTGGCCATCTGTATGTCCTCTTTGGAGAAATGTCTGTTCAGGCCCTCTGCCCATTTTTTTAATTGGATTGTTTATTTTTTTTGGTGTTATATTGTATAAGTTTTTTATAAATTGTGGATATTAACCCATTATCAGATGTATCATTGGTAAATATCTTCTCCCTTTCAGTAGGCTGTCTTTAATTTTGTTGATGGTTTGAAAAACTTTTTAGTTTGATATAGTCCCATTTGTTTATAATTTCTTTTGTTTTCTTTGCCTGAGGAGAGATATCAGTAAAAATACTAAGGGTAATGTCTGAGAGCTTGCTTCCTTTATTTTCTTTTAGGAGTTTTATGGTTTTGAGTCTTACATTAAAGTCTTTAATCCATTGTGAGTTTATTTTTCTATATGGTGTAAGAAGATGGTTCAGTTTCATTTTCCCCCATATATCTGTCCAGTTTCCCCTGCACCATTTATTGAATAAACTGTCTTAACTCCAATTGAAATTCTTGGTTTCTTTTCCATAGATTAAATGGCCATTAGGCATGGATTTATTTCTTGACTTTCTGTTCTGTTCCATTGATTTATGTGTCTGTGTTTATGACAATATCATGCAGTTTTGATTACTATGGCCTTGTGGTATAATTTGATATCAGGTAGTGTGATAGCTTCAGCTTTGTTCTTTCTCAGGATGGCTGTCACTTTTCAGGATATTTCATGGTTATATATAAATTTTAGTATTGTTTGTTCTAGTTCTGTGAAAAATTCCCTTGGTATTTTGATAGGGATTGCATTGAATTTGTATATTGATTTGGGTAGTATGGACATTTTAACTATATTAATTCTTCCTATCCATGAGCATGGTATTTGCTTCCATTTATTCCTATCTTCTTTAATTTCTCTCTTCAATGTCTTATAGTTTTGTTTTTTTTACAAGGTCTTTTACTTCCTTGGGTAAATTTATTCCTAAGTATTTTTTTATGCAATTATAAATGGGATGGTTTTCTTAATTTTTCTTTCTGACAGTTCCATTATTGGTGTATAAAAATGCAACAGATTTATGAATATTAATTTTGTATCCTGCTACTCTACTAAATTCATTTATCAGTTCTAATAATGTTTTAATGGACTCTTTGGGGTTCTCTCTATATAGTATCATGTCATCTGCTAATAATGCCAGTTTTATTTCATCCTTTCCAATTTGGATTTTTTTATTTCTTTTTCTTGTCTGATTGCTGTGGCTAGGACTTCCAATACTATGTTGAATACAAGTGGTGAAAGTGCAAATATTTTTCTTGTTCCTGATCTTAAGGAGAAAGCTTTTAGCTGTACTCCATTAAGTATGATACTAGCTGCGGGTTCATCATATATGATCTTTATAGAGAAAATTTCCCTGTATTACTGCTTTGCTAAGAGCTTATATCATAAATGGATGCTGGATTTTTTCAAACATTTTCTGCATCTATTGATATTACCATATGATATTTATTTTTCATTCTGTTAATATGGTGAATCATGTTGATTTGTGGATGTTGAACCATACCAGAAATGAATCTCACTTGATCATGTATGATCTTTTTTTTTTTTTTTTTTTTTTTTTGATACGTTGGGTTTTTTTTGTTTTTTTTATTGTTAGTTTCAGGTGTACAGAACAATGCAATAGTTACCCT
>NW_017731609.1:1441236-1457858 GCF_001890085.2 Hipposideros armiger | reverse complement strand
CACGTATAAGTGAGATCATATGATATTTGTCTTTCTCTGACTGACTTATTTCACTTAGCATAATGTTCTCTAGTTCCATCCATATTGTTGCAAAGTGTTGAGGATTTTTGCATTTATGTTCATTAGAAATATTGGTGTACAGTTGTTGTTTTTTGTAATGTATTTGTGTAGTTTGCTATTGGCATAATGGTGGCCTCATAAAATGAGATGGGAGCCTTCCCTCCTCTTGAAATTTTTGGAATAGTTTGAGAATAGGTGTTAATTCTTTTTTGAATGTTTGGTAAAATTCACTTGTGAAGCCATCTGGTCCAGGACTTTTGTATGTGGGAAACTTGTTGATTACTGATTCGATTTTGTTGGTAGTAATTAATCTGTTCAGATTTCCTGTTTCTTCTTGATTCAGCCTTTGAAGGTTGTGTGCTTTTAGGAATTTATCCATTTGTTCCAGATTGTCCAACTTGTTAGTGTATAGTTGCTCCTACTATTTTCTTATTTCCCTTTCTTTCTTTCTTTTTAGTATTTCTGTGGTGTCTGTTGTCACTTCTCTTTCATTTCTGATTTTATTTGGCTACTCTTTCTTTTGTTCTTGGTAAGTCTGGTTAAAGGTTTGTCAATTTGTTTTTCTGTCAAAACATCAGCTCTTGGTTTCATTGATCTTTTGCATCATTTTTTTAGCTTCTATTTTGTTTATTTATAGTAAATATTTTGATATTTACTATTTTCTTCCTTGTACTCACTTTGGGCTTTGTTTGCTCTTCTTTTTCCAGTTCCTTAGGTGTAAAGTTCAATTGTTTATTTGAGATTTTTTGTGTTTCTTGAGGTAGGCCTGCATTGCTATGAATTTCCTTCTTAGGACTGCTTTCACTGTGTTCCATAAATTTTGGGTCATGGTGTTTTAATTTTTGTTTGTCTCAAGGTATCTTTTGATTTCTTCCTTGATCTCATTGTTGACCCATTTATTATCCATTGTTTAGCAGCATGTTATTTAGCCTCCATGTGTTTGTGTGTTTTTCCAGTTTTTGTTTTTTTTGTAATTGATTTCTAGTTTCATACCATAGTGGTCAGAGAAACTGCTTGGTATGATTTCAATCTTCTTAAATTTACTGAGACTTGTTTTGTGGCCTAACATGTGATCTGTCTTCGAAAATGTTCCATGTACCCTTTAGGAATTTATATTCTGCTGCTTTGGTGAGAAATGCTCTAAAAATACCAATTAAGTCCATCTGGTCTAGTGTGTCATTTAAGGCCACTGTTTCATGTTGATTTACTGTCTGGAAGATCTGTCCATTGGTGTCAGTGGGGTGTTAGAGGCCCCTACTATGATTGTGTTACTGTTAATGTCTACCTTTATGTTGGTCAATATTTGTTTTATACATTTAGGTGCTCCTATGTTTGGTACATACATTTTACTAGGGTTTGTCCTCAAATTGGATTGATGCCTTTATTATTATGTAATGTATTTCTTTGTCTTTTATTATAGTCTTGGTTTTAAAGTCTATTTTATCTAATATAAGTACTGTTACTCTAGCTTTTTTCTTGTTCCCATTTGCATGAAATATCTTTTTTCACCCCTTTTCTTTTAGTCTATGTGTGTCTTTCAGTTTGAGGTGGACCTTTTGTAGACAGCATATGCATGGGTCTTGTTTTCTTACCCATTCAGCTACCATACATATATCCAGGGCCTCCTAGGTCTGTTGCCACCTAATGGCTGCCCATAAAGTTCAGTCATTGAAAGAACCTCCTTAGTTGCATGGCTTGGGCTGGTTGACCCGGTGATAAGAAGGCCTCTCTCAATGTAACACCAGCTGGCTGGTGTAGGGTCCCAGGGAATCATGAGGCATGGCCAGTGGTTTTTACAAGGTTAATACAGATTCAGTTTTTGCAACAGTGCCTGGCCTGTGACAACTTTGCAAAACGCCCTGAGAACACCATAGCCAGTTACCACTCACCTCTCATCCGAAGATCCTTGAGAGCTGTCCAAGAGAGGCTGTGGTGCAAGTTGTAGCTCACTGCCCACCACTAAATGTTTCTGGGCATCTGCAGGCCATTCACTGCTATAAAAGGCATCCAATGAGGACCATTCTCATTTTGTCAAAACTGCATGTTTTACCTGACCCTTCCAGCATCTGACATACAATGTGAGAACCACCTGTGCATATGTCCATTTTTTTTTTTAGATTAAGATCTTCTTGTGGAATAAATGATTGGCTTCTCCATTTTAGTGGCCTCAATCTCTAACAGGATCTTCAGAATATAGTACATTTTTTTCTATTTGTTCAGTACATAAAAAAAATGCATGCTTGAATGGTTGAATAATTGAACATAGTTAGTTTGCCTACATAATAAATATATAATCTACATTATCTTGTTTTGTACATGATAGAAACCTAAACAGTTTTTTGTTTGTTTGTTTTTTAAATTTCCACATGGCTTTACTCTTCACATACTCAATATATCTTGAATTGTGTTAATTTGATAGTTAATATAACATTACAGCCAACATTTCCAAGACCATAGTCACTGACTTGAAGTAAAACAAATTTTATTTTACCATATATTTATTCTGGTTTCTTCTTCAAAAATCCTTGACTAAAAGCAAGATCTATAAAGGCCAAATTTGTCAAAATTATTCTAAAAATTAAGCAAAAACCATTTTCTCTCTAGGATAATTACAAAGTGCCTGGGGTAGGTAGAGTACATTTTATTTTATTATTGAGTTTCACAACATGGAAGTTTAGGAATTTGGAAGCAATCCAAAATTGAGTACCACAATGATTGGGTTGAACAATAATACCTAACAAGAGAATACAGAGGAAAATAGAAAATTTTTTAGTGTTTATTATTTTTATTTTAGCTAAAGAAGACAGAGAGAGGGGGCTGAAAGGTGTGGGATAAGGGGAAGGAAAGGCAGAGAGGGAGAGAGGCAGCAAAACTAATATGTAGTTACTAGAAGGAAAATTAAAAGAGATTGTGAATTTTCCTAATTCTTTAAAATTGATATTTATTCTCTGTAAAATGGCTTAGCTGACCCACGATGGACAAAATAGAACTCAGGGAGAGACCTCAAATCTTGAGTGTCTGTAATTCTGACTGTGTGTACACATTCAATTGGGTCGAAAATACAATTGGGTTAAATGTGATTAAAATAAACAATTGAATCAAAGGCAGTTGTATCTTAAGTAAAATATTTTGGCTTCGGATTCTGCTGGGCCATTAACAGAAATTAATTGTCTAGATTAGGGGTCAGCAAACTTTTGAGATGGAAGAGCCGCCAGGGGTCAGCAAACTGTGGCTCGCAAGCCACATGCGTCTCTTTGGTTACATACATGTGACTCTGAAGTACAATTGAAAATGCAAATAAAACTATCATAGTTTCATTTATAAAAATTTTAAAGGATATTATTCACATAATGGTGATTATATTTGTTTTATGGCTCTCGAATAATTTTTAATTTGTTGTGAGGGACAGGATTGGCTCTTCCAGGGGTCGGCAAACTTTTGAGATGGAATGTACCCAAAGAGCCACATTTGGCTCAGAGCCACAGTATGCTGACCCCTGGTCTAGATAAATTGCTGCTGTCCATTTCCCAACATGTGTAGTCTCAGACAGTGTTGAGATTCATAGAGATGTTTATGCAAATCATTTGAAAATCTGTAGAGTACCTGTTATTTCTTGTTGTTGGGGTTATATGTATTTGGCAAGCATACAGAAACATTCCCAAACTTAAATAGATAAACGTATTTTCTTTATTTGTTGTGTCTCTTCATGACTTTTATCTATACCATGAAGGCTTCCTCTTTCTTATAATTAATTTTTATATGCTACTCTTCTTAAAGTGTTTTAGGTTTGCTTGTTTTTTTTTCTAGATATGAATCCAACTGTCAGTAATCATTTTATTTTTTACAATTTAGTTTTAAGTATAATTGACATACAATATTATACTAATCTTTGGTGTACATATGTTTGCTTGTTTAGTTTATTTCAGTAGGAAAGCAAGGTAGCACTTTTGAATAATTGATATACTAATTTCAAATATAATATCAGTTTAATTGAGAACAATTATCTATAATCTGAAATGCTAACTTGAGAGTGGAATAGACATTTTTAATATAAAAGTATTTCAACTAAGTTGTCTAGAATTCTTGCACTTTAAAATTTGATCTAAATCTTTGCCACAGTGCTAGCTATTAAGCAAGCATGTGCTGCTCGTTTTTATGCTCCAGATTAAAAATTGCCACATAAATGGACACTTTATAATATGCTTAATTTCCTTTTATTAAATTGATAAATGCAAAAGCACAGAGCACATTTATAGTATGATGAGAATTTAGGATTATTGCAGTTTGTAATTTTTATATTGTTCATACATATAATTTGTCATTTGTGCAAAGACAGCCAGATGATAATTTCAAAATATTTTAGCCATTTTTTTAAAAAGGAAAAGGTCACTTTCAGTAGTCAGAAAAGACACTATTCTATTATACTAATTTGCCTACATGCAAATTTTGTCATTTTTACCTCATTAACTATTTATCATGGAGTAAAAAATATATATATTCATGAAGGGGCAGCTCACAGCCTGATGGAGTTGGAACTAATATTTTGCAACTCTAATGATTTTTTGCATCCTTAATTAGATAGCATAAGGTTGATATGATTAGGTCAGGATGTAGTGTTTTTCATTAAAATACATTTTAGAAGCTGTATTCATAATCTGCCCTTGCAATTAAATAATGAGCCTATGAATTTAATATTATCGACCCAATTATTATCCCATGCAAATGTATACCTTTAATAAATTTGTGCCGTAGGACCTTCATTAGCAACAGAAGAAATTATATTCCTAGGTACATAGATTGAATGGGTATGGTTAAACTTATATATTGGTTTTAAACATATCAAGAATCAAAGCTTCGATACTAAGGAATTTAATTCCAAAATGTGCCTTACTATTTGTTGAAGACTAATTTACATTGTAATTATTTCCTTAAAAAAACTACCACCTTAAAGTGGGCTATTGGAGCTCATAAAAATAGCAGGATGTTAGGCAGAGATGAAGAGTTAGAGGAAGTTGTGCTTTGTGGGACAGTGGAGTATATATTTAGACATTCATTCAAGCAGCATAATTGGCAAACATAAAAACTAAAATGTCTATTTCTCAAGCATCTATATCACCGGAGAACTGCCATATGCAATTAATGAAAATTATTATTGTTGTTGTATGTTAGAATAAGTTCTTTTGATTGATGCGTGTGCAATGGAAGTATGTAAGGTTCTTTGAGAAGGAGCTGCCCACCTACGATCATGAATGTGTATGGGGAAACATACATACATAGAAACACAGCCTGTCCCTATATCTTTGTATGAGAGTAGATATTTATCTACTATTGTGAGCTCAGATAGCAACCACAGTTGTTTGAATTCTTTAGGTCATTATTCATGAAATTCTATTATGAACATTATATACAACTCATAATTTTTAATAAAAGGAGATAGTTAAGAAAAAGCTGAACCTACATTTAGTAATGAATTATATACAAAGTTAAAACTAAGCGTTGTACTGATACAGCAAACCACGGACAGTGTGTCACAGTGTGACTGCACTGTTTTCATACAAATGTGACTCATTTCTACTTGGGGAATGCAGTCAGGGAGGAAGGAAAAGCTTTGATGGGAGTCATCAGTGGCAGGGTGATAGCAAACAGATAAAATGGAAGCACTGTTCATAAGGTTTTCGGGTGGAGACACTTTGAAAAAGATAGACTTTTACATACAAAAGCAGACAGTGAGTGGAGGTATAGAAACGGGAAACACCAATGCAATTTTGAAATGGAAAACAGTTTATTTTGGCTAGAGCAAAGGACAGACGTGGAGGAAGGGGAGAGATCAGCCTGGAGAGGTACTAGGAACTGGAAATGTGCATAATTTGTGGGGACTAGATACTTACCATAGGAAATGTGAAGTCATTGAGTTTTAATAAAAATAAATAACTCATTCAGCTATGAATTTGGGTTGCCTTTGCAGTGAATTCTATAAATTGCTTATTTTAAAACTCTAATATTTTTGCCTTTTGGGAAGTAAATAGCTTAATGAATTTTGTCTAATACGTAGTTAAATTTTATATAGTTGAGAGTTGTTTATTCATGGAAGGTTTAACTTACCCATGGCATTTTCTAACTATCCCATTTAATTCAATCCCAGAATCACTTATAGATTGTGTTTTATGTGTCATCAAGTCTTCATCATCCTGATTTACAGCAGCAGGACAGGCCCAAGGCTTTGAGGATTTTATAAGCTTGATGGGGACTTGAAAGTAGGTGAGGATAAATAACAAGCTAAATTGGACCTAGCCAAATTTAAAGTTAGGAATAGAATATGGGAGCAAGTGGAAATGGAAACCAGGAGTCAAATTGAATCCAAAATGGTAGGTTACAGAGTGATGACTACAAAACAAAGAACCCTTGAACTTGTTGGTTAAAAACATAAACAAGCTGCTTTGACTATAGGAGGTGGGAAGCAGGGACCTAACTCAATTAGAATTAAGGAGTATTTTAATTCCTTATAGGAAGAGAACAAAAGGTGGGCTCTCTAACCACTTACATGTAATGCTTCTGGTCTCCTGACTGCAATTCCAATGGAATTTCATGCTCACAGGCTTTACCTGTGGAGGCTCCCACTTCCATATTGACTGACAGGCTTTTTACACTACATGTCAGGCACTGAATTAAGTGTCCACCAACAAGAAATAAACATCTTGCACTCCAGAACACAATTTTTAGTGAAAGAGACATAAGCAGCAATGTAGGAGGTGAATAAACTATTCTTTAATGGAAAGTCAATACACTAGATGCTAAAAACATAACTTTGTTGCATTGAAGAAAATTAATATTTTTCAGCAAAGAATGTGTATTAAAGACCCAGGTGAAGGCCGGCCTAGTGGCTCAGTTGGTTAAGAGCACAAGCTCTGAACAACAGGGTCACCGGTTCGATTCCCACATGGGCCAGTGAGCTGTACCAGAGCTGAGGTGCCGCTGAGCTGCCAACGGGCGGCAGGATGGCTCAGCTGATGAGAGCACGTGCTCCTAACGACAAGGTTGCTGGTTGGACTCCCGCATGGGATGGTGGGCATAGCCCACCCACAACTAGGATTGAACATGGCACCTTGAGCTGAGCTGCCCTGAGCTGCCGATGGGCGGCCAGATGGCTCAGTGGTTACAGCGTGTGCTCTTAGCAACAAGGTTTCCCGTTGACTCCCACATGGGATGGTGGTGCGGGATAATAGGCTATGCCCACCTGCAACTAATATTGAACACGGCACCTTGAGCTGAGCAGCCGCGAGCTGCCGACGGGCGGCTGGATGGTGACTGAACTTGGAGCTGAGCTAGCTGTGCCCTCCACAACTAAGATTGAAGGACAGCTTGGCTGTTCCCTTTCCCAATTCCCCAACACTGTTCCCCTTCCTCAATTTTCCAATAAAATCTATTAAAAAAAAATAAGACCCAGGTGAATACAGCCAAAAGTGCGCCAGAATTATCTTAAATGAGTGGGTATCTGCTCAGTAATCAAATATATTTTCTGAACTTCATTTCCAGTGTTTTTTTCTGCCTGCATTGAACAAATTCCCAATTCTACAGAACCATGAAGACAGTTATCTTTTAAAGGTTGTTTATATAAATGTGGACAGTTATTACAACTACTAATACTGTATAAATTCCAATACTTGCAAATGGAAGATTGATATTGATCCCAGTAATTTAAGAATATAAATCTTAGCTAAAATTTATATATATATATATATATATATATATATATATATGAAGATGATTTTAAAAAGGCATATGACAACTGACATTTCTCTTTTGCTTTGTTTTTTAAATTATGATAAGCAAGAAGCAGAAGATAATGTTCTGTGTTGGTATGGTGGTTTTGGTTAATTGATACACATTTCTCCCTCGATCTTTTTTATCTCTGAACTGCTGGGATGTTTGTTTATAACTTACCCAATATATTCTTAAACTTTTGAAAGGTCATTTGGTCATTGAGAGATTGATCTCTTCTATAAAATGGAAATGATAGTAATGGCTAAAGAGCGGAATAACTGGGAGCTTTCTGAAGATAACTCAAATGTTTGCATTTTAAGACTGACAAAAGACTTATTTTCATTTTGCTAAGTACTTCCCCCTTGATTCTAAAATCATTTCTATTTGAAGTGAAGTGTAATCCATATGTTTTTGATTCATTAACACTTAATTTGTTAGCATCCCTTTACTGGAGTGCTATATAGCAGCCTTTTCATCTTTTTTTATAAGCTTATTTTCTTCAGACACAGGAAATCAAGTTTTTCTAAGAGTAAACAAACTTAAACTCAAAAAGACATGAGAGAGTTTTGTTTGTAACAAAGCACCTATTAGCTTTGAACTATGTCTCTAGTCAGTATGCAAATTTCTTTTTTAGAGTTCCCTAAGAATCAGATATATTTGTAATTAACTGAGACACAATACAGAACTTTCTGTTTTATTATTTACTGAATTTTTCTACTATCTTACTCTAATTTCTCTTCATGATAAAACAGCCAACTACTAATATATTAATGAACAAGTCATTAATGATAGTTACTTAATTGCCATCTTATTATTTATTCTTATTAATAATGCAGGAGCTACTTATATTTTAATAATTATGTAGTGGGAAATGGAATTTCATGTAAAGCATTAAATAATGTTCTTTTCTTTTCTTTTTTCCTTTGGAAGTGCATTTTGTTCTTTGCCAGGAACAAACTTTTTCATATCTTAGTCTTATTTGATAAACACAAGTTTTACAACATTATTAGTTGCATCTGGTCTTTTATAGATTTTAACGAGACTAAACTACAACTCTATGGAAACACTATCTCTCCTAGAACCCTTTGTTCCTCTCAGTTTATCTAATTTCTACAGGGTGTTCTTTGGGCTTGTAACAGTTACAAAGCTTAGATAAATTAGTATTGCAAAAATGTCACTATATTATTACTACCTGTTCAGAGAAATCATTTGTTTGATTCTTAACACTTACATTCTTAGTATATAGGTCAAAGACAATTTAAAAAAGGGGTTAGAATTAAAATATATATATTTTCTTAGGAACAAAGGGAGAAAATAAATGAGCGTTACTGTGGGTTAGTCACTATGTCAGGCAATTTATGTGATGGTTCATTTAATTTTCAAAACAAATATTCATAGTAGGTATTATTCTCATTTTACAGATGATAAAACTCAGGCTCAGAGAGATGAGAGAACTTCATTCATTTATCCATTCACTTATTCACCACTTTTTTAATTCATCATCTTTTATGAAGTAAACACATTTCTTAGGTGCGAGTGAGAGCAAGATGAAAGAGAATCTCCTCCATTATAGTCTGGTAAAGGAGATAACAGTTGAGAAATAATAGCAATACAGTAAGGCAGTGAAGTAATAGAGCTATGTGTTGGGTGGTATGGTAGTAGATTGAACAAATATAGTATAAACCCATTTGAAGGGGCCATTAAAAATCTCCCAAAGGAAAAGATAATTGAGTATTTAAGATGATGAGCAGTAAAGGACAAAAAAAGAGTAGTTAAAGGACAAATTGGGCACCGAAAGAAAGGCATTCGAAGCAGAGGATGAAATATCCTGGTATGTGGGAGAATAGCAAAGAGTTTAATATAACTGGAACATAACCGATATAGGCAATAGGGAGCACTAAAGCTGGATAAGTAGTCAAGAAATGGATACATATTAGTATCTCACTTTGTGTTCATTCCAAAACCACAGTTCCCAGCAATTCAACATGAACTGGTACCAAAATGGATGGGCCATGGCAGATTGTAAAATGATGTCAAAAATTGCAAAGACATACATACAATTTTCATAGTGCTTATATCTTCCTTTGAGGTAGGAGTGCAGGAAATTTTATCTTCTTTGTGCTTTTCTAAATTTCCTACTAATTTTCATAATGAATGCATAGTTTTTCATAATTAGGAAAATGACCTATAACTGCACTTTGAAAGGGAAAAGTATCAGGCACAATTTAAAATCCTTTGCAAGCCACTATCATATACCATTTAGGAGCGTCCATATGAGATGAAAAAACTAGCAATGCATGTTACGCTCACGAATAGGTGTTTGAGCCATGACAATCTGTCTGCAGCATAATGGCCTCATGATCTATCTTTAGACAGGGAGCCAAGAAAATCCGAGAGCATTGATGTTGTAAGAACGCATTGGCTAACATGTTCATAGTGTGTCTCTTTATACATTCTGATGGTTATCTCTCAAGACTTGATGAAACATGCACCTTGCTTAACTTGGTGGCAGAACCTGCTCACACTTTGTTTCTCCTGATGACAGATTTAGTTGGTTGTTTCTCTTTGTCCCTAATTCCTCCTTTCCAATTAGAAATGCCATTTGGTTTCCATTGTCACGGCCAACAGCAGCAGTTGTGCTTTATGCCTCCATTAGGTCCTAAAACACAGCTAAGCTGCTGTGACTGTTCCTGCTGTACATTTGGCAGGAATGGAGTCACCATGCTGCACTCCAAGTGACACACACGCCATCTACATTTAGTTCCTGGTTTCCAAGCTGGTCCCTTGGCTTCTCGGGCAAGCTGTTAGAAAAGCTCGCATTGTCATTCTGCAGCCTGTCACCAAGTCAGTTTATGACTCATTTGTCCCCTTGCTTTAGACACTTGCTTATTTTAAATTTCTTGATATGAAAAGTGTTTTTCTGGGTTTGGGGCAGGTACATATTTCATGATTTATTAAATAAATAAATCTTGCTTTACTCAAATGTTTGATCCTTCTAGATTGCCTTCAAATCCTTGGTTTTTCACATTTAGCTGATATTTCTTTCCTGGGTCTCTTCTAATTGTCTCAGTCACATATTGTCCCAGTCATATATAAAACTGAAAAATCATGAGCAATAAGCCTATTTTTGTCATTAGGATGGAATGAGTTATGTCAATAAGATTTTTTTTAACAAAATAATGCAGTTCTTTAACTAAACCTTTAGTTTTTTGTTTTTTAATTTATATGATGATTTTACATATTGCACACTCTAAAACTAAAGGCCAATAAAATCTAAGTAGAGGAAATTAACTACCCTTAATTGAGAGGTAAGTTGACTTCAAATTCAGGGCAGTCTACATTGAAAAATAGTCACAATCTACTCAGGGACAGAGATACTGACCCACGCATAGTGCATTGGTTCCAGTGGTACTATTTCTCTACAGCACGCGTTACCACAGGAATTTTTAATTTGTAAACCAAATTATCTCTATTGCAAATTTCTTTTAATGTCTATACCCTGTTTATAAAATTTGTAGTTTTCATTTCTTATTTTCCATTTTTTTTTGTCTGTATATCCTAGGGATAATCTGAAATTCCTTTTAGAGGAATCCTTGGACATTTCTGAAAATATAGCTAAACCTCACAGTGGTCAGCATACCCTAATAATTGAAACATTGAGTTAAGCAATGAAGGTCTTAGTTCATTATTTTAAAATACATTTGCCTCTTTAAAATGGGTAAAATAAACTTAAACGGTTTTATTAAGATATACTTTATATACTGTAATGTTCACTATTTAAAATGTTCAATTTAGTGGTCCTTATCATGTTTACAGAGTTCTGCCATCATCACAGTAATTTAAATTTAGAACATTTTCATCACTTCAAATGCTATCATGGAAATGAAAACTTTAATCTGAAAATAAAACTCATAGAACTTGAGATTGCTGAGGACACATATTTGGATCCCAGTTTAAGGAACAATGTTTCAGCTATTTAGGGGTGCAGGACAGACCTGGGTTGATTCTAAAGGGTTCAACACAATATAACCTTCTCACATACCCAGATATTTGCATTTCTGCAAATATATACTGAATCTTTCTGTCTCTAGGTCCTTGCAGTCATATTTCCTTTATGGAATTCCCTTCCGCACAACCTTACTTCACCCAAATCCTCCACATTCATGGGCCAGTCTGGATATCAGTTCCACTATAAAGCTTTTCAGGCTGTGCCTCACCAATCCAACAGAAACCAACTTCTTTATCTCATTGTCTTCAGAGCATTCAAGGACTTTATATTGATTATATTCTGATCATATGTTAGGGTTTTTTCAATGAGTTTCATCTATTTCCTTACTAATTGAAAGCTTCTTAAATGTACCTGTTCCGCGTTTCTTCAGAATGTTTCCCTTCCAATGCTAGACTAAGTAGTCTCATATGTTAAACACTCAGGTAATGTTGACTTGAATTAAAAATGCCTTTGATGAGACTTTTTTCATGAGAAAGCCATCCCTGGCTCTCAGACTGCCGAGATGAGGCCATGGGAGACTCGAGGAGGGGTGGCGACCGGTCCTGGCCCTTCTTTTGTTTGACTGGGTGCCAAGGCTTAATAAGCAGAAAAGAATCACCTCTTCTGCAGATTGCCATTGGGTTTCAGGTAGATTCCATAGAGACAAAAATGTACACTACTGCTCTCTCACATTTTTCAAGAAATCAGACTACTACAGAGGGTATGTGGATACTCAGAATTCATGAAAACTTTATATACTGGGGGTGCCAAAAAATGTATACAAATGGACACTTTGGTCAACGTTGCTCAAGCAGCAGTTCACCATAATTAGAAGTGTCTGGATGCTGATGGTAACCACTTTGAGCACCTCTTGTAATTGTAGAAGTCAAACGTGACTTGTATTCATCTTTTGTTATCAGTATATATTGAGTATTACAATTTTAATAGTTTTTTCCTTTCTTAAAATGTGTACACATAATCTATATTCTTTTTCTTAAGCTTGAAGAATCCAAGCAGTCTTTTTTCCCCCTAAGATATTGTTAAAGGATTTTAAAGCCTAGAGGACTTTGACCCAACATTCGATAATAAATACCAAGAAAAGAAAAATAATTGTTAATAGTGTGAATTTTTTTCTCTTGAGCCTCCTGATAGCTCTTATGATTTTCTATTCTTGCAAACCATAAAATCGTATAAGAAGAAATGACACTAAAATTCATCAGGATCAAAAGAGAATTGGTTCTGTTATGATAATAATGCTTTTCTGAATCTCTCATTTTATTTGCCATAACTTCAAGGTCATAGGCAATACCTACAACAGTTTTTACTTAAAATCCCTAAATTTTATGTTATTACTTTTTCTCTTCCTACAAGAATACGGAATAATTTCCATGTTGTAACAGACATATTAATTATGTGTAAGCAGTGGTGGAGATTAACCCAATTAACATCATTCTCTTAATTACCATACCTGGAAGGGAGTTATTATTTTCTGCAATACTTAAACAGATAGACAAACTGTTTTACCAGAGCCCAGGAACAGTCATGAAGTAACAGTGCACTTTACTGAAATTTGCCACAGCTCATGAAGAGCTTTACTGTCACAGACTAATGTACTTGATTACCTTCAAGATGAGTTTACAACAGTGCTCAGCAACTGCTACATCCTTTTTTGCCTTCCATTTTTCTCAATTTTTCCAAGATCACTTGTGTCCAGGCAAACTGTTGAAAATTCATCGAAGGATCGTCTGTCTCCAAGGGGCTGACATAAACAGGACAGAAAACTCAGGGTTTCTGTCCTGTTTGCAGGACCAGATATTCTGATTATTCCTGGCAGGACATGCTGCAAATGCTATCTCATGTAACTTGAAACTTGATTCACTTTACAGTTTAATGCATTTTTGTACTACTCACCAAGAATTACCAATATTCAATCTAACCTCTACCATTAAAATGTGACATTCAGTTGTCTCAAAGAGTAACATATTGACATCATGTATTTCTTGAGTTTGTTGTATTTTCTTTTGGTGTAGAGATCCCACATAATGTGTATTTGATTCATTCAGTGTTGGATTCACTGAGAAGGCAAATCCCTTCCACTCTGCATGAATCAATATTAGAGAAAAGTTTTTTAACACTAAATGACAATTTTATGGGTGAACTAAGTCACCTAGTAGTTTAGGCAGTAGTAACCCTCCCTCCCTTCTTCTTTGTTTCCTGCCTTCCATCCTCATTCTCTTCCTTCCTCCCTCCTTCTCTTCCTTCCTTTCTTTCGTCATTCTTTGAGAAATTCCTGCATAACACCTTTCTTGTTGTTGGGCGGAAATCAAACATATAATACATAATCCTTACATTCAAGGGCTCTGTAAGCCATTCTACAGTGATGATGTTGGGAATGCCTACACAAGGGAAATGATCCTGTCAGTCACTGGTGTTTCCCACTTGCAATACTCAGAAAAATTGCCACTAGGAAAAATTTTTAAGAACTATATAATGATGGCAGTTAGCTAAACAATTGAACTGAAGCATTTGTTTATTAATTATGTGTTCCAACTTCCAGACTTCGCCAATTCTGACGTTTCTGGATGTGGATATATTGGTTGGAGAGGCTCTGTGTTTAGATTTCTTTTCCTAAGCCTAGTAATTATTAATTCATTGACTTAAATAACAGTCTGTATAGTATAGACAGATTGGTTTTTCATTAATAGATATATCAAAAGAGACACATATAAGATTTTCACATGTTAAAAAATAAACATTCATCAAATATTTGTTTATGTAATTCTCTTATGTTGTTTCTGATAAACAGCTTCCCTAGCCCCAACTAAATTTATAATTGCTTCCCAATGAGTGATGAAGCATAGACAGTTATGCTGTTATGTAATTAGAATGGAAGGAAATGTTTATACCTGTTTTGATATTTTGGTGGAGAATCACCTTATATTGTAGGAGTGTCATACAAATGTAAAGATGAGAACATTGCTTAACAAGTCAGAGCACTAAAAGATGATCATTATGGAAAGGGAGCCTCTTTAGAGAACAGTGTGTCTTTTCCTTGGCTCTTTTTTATTCTAAACCTAAAAGATTTTATTTCTATTATCTAACAACAGTTATTTGAATATTCCATATAAATATAATCAATCTGTAGATTTAAATTAAAACATTGAAAGGAATAATAGTGCCTTACATTAATATCACACATTAGAGTCTTCAACATGTTTTCAACATAATTTTATTTGTTTTTTACAGAATCCTTGAGGTAATCAGGTCAGGAAATTCCACAGGTGAGGGAAACTAGTGAGACTCAGGGAGGTGACTTACCCATCATAATAAATGTCACAGCCAGGGCTAAAATCTAGGACATTTTTCGAGGCATGGATTTTGTATAGGTCAGAAAGTTTCAGGAAAGGGATGAAAACCTCCTAACTAAGAACCTTTTCACCTTTAATTTTACAGTTTTTAGTATATAATATGTAAATACATTATATGACATTTTACCCTCAATTTGAAAACTGAAAATGACGAGTGGTAAAATGGCCTCTGCTAGGTCTTCAACACCGGATTCTCAGCTTATCTGTCAAAACATCAAAACCCCAGCATTAAGGAGTTTTGGGTTTTTTTTCCTTTTTTTATTCTACATCAACTTGAAATTGCAATATTGCTTCCAAAACACTGATCAGGAGTAGGGCCATCTCCTGTGATATAATCCAGCAAGGAAATACCCAAGTGACCTTCATGAGGTCCTATGGGTAGGGAGAGTTTCCAGATTAGAGTAGACTACTTAAAGGACCAGAATAACGTATTGCACCTGATTCCTGCAACATTAATGGAAGAAGATTTCAGTCATATTCATACTTTATGTCTCAAAATTTAAGTAAATAATTTAAAAAAAATGTTCCTGAAAAGAGAAGTCCCTAGAGAGACTAAACACATTTTTTGTGTGTGTTTTTTTCTTTGGGTGTGTTTACTCACAAAAAAACGAAATTAAAAGACACTCAATATTAAAAGAATGGCCAAATTCTGTGTGAATGGAGAAAATCAATGAAAGCAGTTATTTGGCTTTTTTATTGCCATTCAGACAGAGTCACTGTCTTAATTGGAAGTTAAGACCTTGGGGATCTGGATAATATAACTTTAGATACTTTCTATCTTGGCCTCTATTTTCAGCACACTCTTGTATCCTTGTGTCAATGAAGACAAGGTGTAGCATAAAAAGCTTGTGTGCTGGCTTCAAGACCCAAGAAAGAAATACACATTAAAATGCATGAAATCACACAGTACATCTGTCTTTTGCCCCTTTATCTTTAAATATAGAAAAAGGTTCAGTGGTAATGTCACTCTCTTCCCAATAATCTTGGCTTCTCACTACCAGACAACCCCCTCCCCAAAATGTAACCTCACTTAAAACTGCTTATAGTTTCAAAATACACACCCACTTCCCAGCAGAAAACATCACTAATTCCTTCCTATGTACATAGAAGGTCTACCGTTGCCATTCCTTAAGTGCTTTTTCTTACCCCTACTGCTCTATGATGTTTAGCATACTTACAGACACCACATGATATTTTGGCCACAGTCAAGTGGATTCCTGGCTAAAGGTCTCTGTGCTTCTTCCCCCGAATCTTCTTTTCCCCAACTCTTCTGATTCTTCCCACTATTTCCTTTCTAACACATAACACCTCTCTCTCTCCCTCTCTCTCCCTCTCTCTCCCTCTCTCTCCCTCTCATCTGTCTCAACTCCTTTGAGTGTTCCCTCCTTTTCTCCCTCTTTTTATACTGTTTCCTTAATTCTACTAGATATAAATCACTGCATAAA
>NW_017731609.1:1410160-1440371 GCF_001890085.2 Hipposideros armiger | reverse complement strand
TGTGGAGGGCAGTGTCACTGGCCCTCATATGTGGGATCCGAACCGGGGCCCTCTGGCATCCCAAGCCAGTTCTTAACCAACGCGCCACTCGGCCAGCCCACTAATATATTTTCTTTTACTGAATGGTAATGCTCTCTTAAAGGAAGAGGGAAAATTACTTGATTTTTGTAATTTGTAATCAGGGACCCTTATTTGAAGATATTCTTTAAGCTATTCGATATAATCGAATGTGACTATGAGTATTTTCAGTTTATATTATAAGACATATCTAGGGTGTATTATATTACTTTTATAAAGTTTAGTATTTAGCTTGGAATATTTTTAAATCCTTCTATTAAAGAACACATTCTTTAGCTAAACTTATAAAAGTGCTTTTTAAGATCCTGATGTAATTATTAATACAATGCTGCTGCTACTACTACAGCTTCTACTCTTACTGTAAATAATTTAATAAAGCACTTTCACATATTTAATTTAAAAAATACTATAACTTTAATAGAAAGATTTTATTTTCCTATTTAATAATTAAAGACTTCAGAGATACTCTAAGACTTGAACAAAGTTTCTAGTAAAAAGCAAGAACTGGACTGAAACTTAGGATTTCTTGACTCTAGCACCTGTCTTCACTCGCTTTCTTCCACAGCTGTTTGAATTTGATAATAATACGTGATATAGATTAAGGTGTATTTCACAAAAGAATTGGAGATCGAGTACACCAGTTTGTTGAATATAATACAATTAAAACTATTAAACATTAAAAATAATTTTTAAAAATCTGTCACTACCTACCTTTTAAAAATGTGGAAGATGTGGGGCGGCCAGGTGGCTCAGTTGGTTAGAGTATGAGCTCTGAGCAACAGGGTTGCCAGTCCAATGCCTGCATAGGATGATGAGCTGCACCCTCTGAGGTGACACCTTGAGCTGAGCTGCTGCTGAGCTGCGAATGGGCGGCCAGATGGCTCAAGTGGTTAGAGTGTGTGTGTGCTCATAACAACAAGATTGCCTGTATGACTCCCACATGGGATGTGGGCTGCACCACCCTGCAATTGGATTGAAAATGGTGACTGGACTTGTAGCTGATGGGTCCTTGGAAAAACACACTGTTCCCCAAAAAAGTTAAAAAGGAAATGTTGAAGATGTATGTGACACACCACAGTATTTTATAATCTCCTTGAGAAAATAGCAAATTTTAAGTCACATTCCTAACATCAAAGAGCATAGTGTTCCATTAAAAACAGATAAACACTATGAACAGATTTTTAAGAAATAGAAAACAATTTAAGGCAATTATTAATGTGATAATGAATCAATTCTGTAAAATTTGAAGCATCTGGGACCACATCAGGTTGGGGGTGGTTTGAGAGAAATTGTGTCCTTCTTAAAAATTACACAAAAAAACCTTTAGGGATTTACTATTGCAATGGTTATCTCCAGATATGAACAGTCATTGAATCATGTGACACCAGACATGTCTTTGTTGATGTTATCTTCCTCTTGGGATTTTCACTGGAATTGCTGCTGCTGCTGCTGCTGCTGGCAGAAAGGCAGAGTTGCCTTCCTCCCATGTTCAAACCCTAACTGAACTGCAGAGAGGCTTTCCTTTCCTTGGGTATGTCAACACAGTGCAAGTAGCTCTCAGCTTACAAAAAGAATTGTTTAAATACTTAAAACAACTGGGAAACAAGAGGAATATGCGGCAGGTTTCAATCTTACAAACCAGTTTATGATCCTACCATAGCTAATTTACTCAGTGGGAAGACCCTGATCTATTAATCCTTACTTCAGAGTCACAGCTACCGCACCTTGACTCTGAGGAATCCTTATAAATTTTTAGGAACTTCCTACTTCCTTGCTTTCTAACTCCTAGTTTGTTGCTAAACAAAGGAAACTCTTTACAGCCAATAAGATTGCAAATGATCTCCTAGGGTCCTTGATGGTGGCAAACTAAGGTCTTTATTGAGAGACACAGTTCCCCCCCCCCCCCCCAGGGGATCTGCAAGGCTATGTTGACTGACAGGACGAATAATCTGAATTCAGAAAGAAATTCAGGTCTTTTCTTTCTGGGAACAGAATTATCCCAAGACAAGCTCAGTGATACAGAAACAATTCAGGTACATTCCTACAATAGGAATTATATATTTATATTACCAGGAAACAGAGGGAAGTGGCGTTACCATAAGGTTAGCTCATAATAAACAGACAGTTTGAAAAAATGAAAAAGTTTTAATATGCTACCTGAAGGATGAAACACAAAAAACTCCTTCATATTTAACATGACATCTTGAGCCTGTTAGATTTCTTAAAATAACCTTACTTGTTCAAGACTAGGAAATGTGCCTGCTAATAAACCTTTAATCAGCAGGCTTCTTAATAAAAAGAATGTGAAGAAAGAGGGGAAGTGAGGAGGTGCTTTTAGCCAGGTCATCTCTCATGCCCCAAGAGGCATCATGTTGCTTATAACACAATAAACTTTCTTCTTTAAAGGAATTATTTAGTCTGCAAGCAGCAAATAAAGTTTTATTTTTTCCTCACACATAAAGTTTATCCCAGACAGACCACCAGCCTGTAGTTAAAAAAATCAAAACCCCAAAACCTCAGGGTTTATTTGATGTTATAGATCAGAATATTAAAAGTCACATGTGGGAATAAGATTATAAGTGTGTGAACTTCCTTTCATAAAACTTACTACAAAAATGGGAAGCCTGTATATTCTCATTATTTGTATTTACTATTTGGAATGTTAAAAATTTATGTTTATCAAGGAATCTGCAAGTGTTAGATATTGGACAAAACCTTGCAAAGGCTCAATCAAAGCACAGGCCATATGACTAAGAAATGGAAGAAAAAATCTGAACCTTTGTTATATAGGAGTTAGATATCAGAATCTTTATGTACAGGGCAGATTATCCAGCAAAACCATTTTTAACTTGTTGGTCAGTGAATATTTACTGAATGCCTACTAGGTTGTCAAAATAAATATTAGTGGTAGCTAACAATGAATGTTTATTTTGTGTCACACCGAAGTGTTTCACATAGATTATTATTTAGTTCTCAGAATCACAGTTAGATAAGTACTATTACAGATGTTGAACCTGAAGCACAGAGACATTAGCTAACTTGCTCAAGATCACACAGCTAGCAAGAATGGAGTTGGAATATGAAATCGGGACATGCTAAGATATACTGCTCTTTAAATTTATCATACAACCCAGAGGTGCCACTTCTGGATGTCTATCTAAAAGCAATAAAAACATACTTATACATGAATCTTTATAGCTCTGTTGCTCATAATAGCCAAAATGTAGAAATAATTTAAATTTCCATCAACTGGTGTTGGCAACTGGTGAAGGGATTATGCAGATATAACTGAGTTACAAATCCCATATTTTTGAATTCAATCAAAAGGAGGATTATTCTGAATGGGCCTGACCTAATTGGGTGAGCTTTTTAAAGCAAATCCAGGCCTTTCAGAAAGGAGCGTTTCCAAAGTGATATTCTTTTATTGGCCTTGAAGAAACATGTTGTGAAGTACCTATGGAGGAGACCATGTGTCAAGGACCTCAGGAGCTGAAAACAGCCCCCCACTGGCAACTAGGTAGAGAACATAAACTTCAGTGCAAATAAATTCTGCCAAAAACCTGAATGGACATGTATATGGATTCTTCTTTAGTCAAGCCCAAGATGAGAGCACAGCCAGGCTGATATCTGGGGTGTAGCCAGCTATGACATTGACCAAAAGGTCCCAATCCGCATGGACTTCTGACCTATAGAAACTGTAAGATCAAATGGATATAGTTTTAAGACACTAAGTCTGTGGTATTTGCTACACAGCAATAAAAAACTAACATGCTATGTATTCTATCATTATATTTATACGAAATATCCAGAAGAGGCACCTGAAATCCTGAGAAAAAAATCTGTGGCTCTGAATAGAAAAACCAGAATAAAAGGATCCTTGCTATATGAAGAGTATGTGATGTGTGTGGGGTCTTGTGTACGAAATGACATAATTCTGAGCACACCACCAAGTCATTCATGTGTGGAACAGGTCCAAAGAACTATAGCAAAGGCTTTTAGAATTTAACTACAATGTAAGTCCAAATCTTAGACCAAGCTCTGCATGTGCATGTAGCATATCCAGACAGTATCACAAGGTCTTAAAAAGTTGAATTGGTATCAGAACCATCACCCAAAGGTAAGACAGAACTTGCATTCTGACCTTGACTGGGTTGATTGCTTGTTCAAACAAAACAAAAGCAAAATTACATACTCTCCAGAGATATTTAAAAAAGGATACAAAGCAAAATTACTCAGTCTACAAAGAATCAGAAAAATCTGACCAATTCTGAAGGGAAAATATAATCAACAGATACTTACCCTGAAATAACCCAGATATTGGAAGGACTTTGAATTAGCTATTTTGATCACCCTTCATGGAGTAAAGGTAAACTCTTTGCAATAAATGGAAAGATAGGAGTTTTCATGAGAAAAGTGGAAGCTTAAAAAAAAACCCTGGAAATTTCAGAACTGAAAAATAAAAGAACTACTCTACGGACTAAACAGAATTGAGATGAGTGAAAAAAGAGTAAGTGAATTTGAAAATAGTTCAATGTAAATTATACAATCTGAAGAACAGAGAGAAAGAAATTGGGAACAAAAATGTGAACAGAACCTCAAAGATAATATCAAAAGGTTAACAATTGTGTGTAGTTCAAGTCCCAAAAGGAGTAGAGAGATTGGTGCAGAAAAAACAAAAAAGGAGGAGGAGGGAAGGAGGCAGAAGGGGAGAGGAAGGAGGAAAAGGAGTGAGAAGGAGAAGAGGAAGGGGAAGGGGAAGGGGAACAGGAAGGGGAAGGAGAAGCAGAAAGAGAAGGAGGAGAAGAGTTGGCTAAAATCTTTCCAAATTTGGTAAACAACATAAATTTAAGATTCAAGAAGGTCAGAAACTTCCAATCAGTTAAACTCAAAGTAAACCACATCCTGAAACATAATTAAATTTCTAAAAATTAAAAACAGAGAAACAAATCATGAAAGCAGACAAAAACAACATATTGCATGTAGGGGATTACTTATCAGAAACAATGTAGGCCAGAATACAGTGGAAGAATACCCTTAAAGTGTTGAAAGAAAATAATTGTCAAGCCAGAATTCTGTATCTAATTAACATATCCTTTAGGAATGAAGGTTAAACAAAGTGGAAAAACTAAGAAAATTTATCCAGCAGATCAGGTATAGAAGAAATGCTGGTCATTCAAGCTGAAGAGAAATGATACCAACAGGAAACCAGGAACTTCAGAAATGATGGTAGAACAACAGAAATGGAATATATCTTAGCAAATATAATTGACTAATTTTTCTGCTCTAAAATTCCATAAAATATGCATGACTATGTAAATGATAAAAAAGGATGACATTGTCTTGGAGTTTTCAATACATGTAGATATAATAAATATAGTAACAATAATATAAAAGATGAAGCATAAAGGGACCTATATGTTTATAAGACTTCTATGTTTCACTTAAAATGGTAAAACGTTAACTGTAGTAGATTATGAAAAGTTAGGAATATACATTTATAATTCCTAAATACTAAAATATTAGTATAAACCCAAAATGTGGATTAAAATGAAATATAGTAAATACTCAAATAATCCAAAAGAAGTCAGAAAAGGAATAAGAGATAAGAAAAAGAGATGACATAGAGAAAAATAATAAAATGGTGAACCTGAACCCAACCAAATCAATAATGAAATCAATTTTAAATGGTCTAAACACAACAATTAAGATCCAGTAATTATCAAATTGAAAAGAAAAACCCACAATGTATCCAACTATATGCTGTCTATAACAAACCTACTTTAAATATAATACTATAGATAGAGTACAAGTAAAACGATAGAGAAAAAGATTTTAGAGATTGTAATTTTTATTTAATTTGTTATGCTAATTACAATAAGAGCAGTGAGAATTATGTGTTACAGACACTGCATTATTACTGCATTATCGTGGTGTGACTTTATATTGACTGTATATAAAGAAAAAATCATTAGCATTAGGGCAATAACCACATATGCAAATAAAGCACAAAACCCTGGCACAGTCCTTAGAAAAACCTCTTTTGGTTAGGTGATGATTGATATTATTGCAAGCAGTTCAGTCATTGCTTGGAAGAATAAGCTTTGAATAGCTTCATTCATTTAAAAAAATCCATCTTACTGGCCCACAATGGCTGGAAGAAGCCTTTGGAAATCTCTACTCATGTCACTTGCAAACATTGCGCCCAGGGTCTTGTGATACATATAATTGAACATCTGTTTTATTTGTACAAGATCAATCTCACTTCAAGTATACAAACACTAACAAAAAAAAAGAAAACTCAAGTGACACTATTAGCATTATTACATCATAATTTATAAGTGGTATAATACTGTCATAAATATCATAATTGATGTATATTTGCCACATCACCCAACAAAATTCTTCTCAAATGTACTTGTAATACTGTAATAGCTCATATTCTGAGCAATAAAACAAACAAAAAAATCAACTGCAGTATTTTTTACCTAGGCTCTATAAACATATTCCAAGGAGTATAAGATATCTACCTAAATTTTAATTTATTTTTATTTATTTATTTATGTATTTATTTTTTGTAAATGTAAAGAACTAATTGGCTTTATTAAACGATTCATGAATCAGGCAGCATTTCACCCAGTCTACCTAAATTTTTAAATGCAGTATCCTTATTTTGTTGGTAATATTAACATTCACGTCTTAAATAATATGTATAAATACCTTATAACTTTTTACTGCCATGCAATTGCAACAGTGCAAGATTTTTGAAATGCTTTCTACTTTAGCTTCCCCAAAGGATAAGTAGGTTTTTTCTCTCCCAACGTAATTCATGTAAAGCTCAGTTTTGAGATCAGAATTGGGATGAGGGAAGATATTGTTTAGAGATGATAAAATCCTGAAGCTTGTCCCTTCTTCCTTAGGGATTTGTATATAGGAGTAACAGGTACAGAGTTAGAAGGAACAGAGGCAGGTTCTAAGACACCTAGTTCAGTATCTTGTGTTCTAGCCTTTGGTTCAGAGAGGAGGTGGTTTACAGTAGCTGATAGAAACTCAAAATACACACCCCACCGAAATATAAGCTTGTACTAAGAATGTAGGGCACAGAGCAAGTGGTGACATTTCCTGTTCCTGGGAGGATGAGGGCAGACCTGAAAAGGTTTTATGCCGATGGGAGAAGCTGGAAAGGCAGCTGAGTTGAGCGGCAGTAATCCTGCCATCGGGCCTGCATGGGGGCCCACTGTGGCCATTTCACAGCATCAGCTGCAGGGTCAAGCAGCAAGACCAGGGTTTGGATAGAGGTAATGACAGCAACTTAGAGGGGTTACAGCAGTATCAGTAAGACCTGAGGGTTAGCTGAATCATCCAGGGACCACCAATGGGCCCTGACCAAACAGAGAGCCATACCCTGAGTTACATCAGCTGCTGACCTCAGCCGGGCAAGCACTGACCAGGCAGTTCGGAAGGCTTTTTCAGCATTCAAAGAGCATGAGAGGATGCCAAGGTGAACCAAGAGCTTTCGTCCTTACCCCACCTTATCACCTAAAACAGATTTTATTCCCACACCTCTCTGAAGTATTTCTCTGAGTCTTCAGAGTGAAACAGAAGAGAAAATTTTAAAAATAATACATGAATGAGTTATTCAAAAAGGTCTCTGTGAATCCATCTTTGATGGATTGGATGGAGTTAGAGTGTGAAGAACAAGAAATGCAAGGTGACACCCAGTTGTTAATTCTGAGCAGTTAGGGAAACGTGCTATGCCATTTACGGTGGTGATGGCCAACACTTGGGGACTCCTTCTCAAACTGTGGGGTGCGGTGGAAATCAATAGTTCTATTCCAGCCTAGTTCAATTTGAGGTGCCTAATAGATCTACATGTGCAGATGTCAATTAATTGGATACAAAGTCTGTAACTCATGGAAGATGTCTGGAAAAGCAACATGAATATGAGAATTGTCAACACATACATAGTATTCAAAGTGCAGGAAGAGAATGCCAGAGAGGGTGGAGGGTTGACAGGGAATAATAGCCCAGTCCTAAAGACAACGTGTCTTGCGAAGAAAAAGGAAGGAGCAAAGGAGACTCCGTGATGAGCAGCTAAAAACCAGTGTATCCTCCTCAGAAAATACTTAAATGATTTGAGGTGTTTTTTTCACAGCCTGGTAGCAAAACACAGACTCAGTGAATGTAAAATTCTGTAGAATTGGGAAAATTGAGAACATTTGTGATTTACATAATATTTTTGGCATGTGAGAGAAGAGGGACGAAGAAAGCATGTTCAAACAAACTGTGAGAATCAGATAACCACATTCTGTTTATTATTTCCACTAGAACTTGATGAATCTGGGACAAAAGCTTCCAAACGGAACAGCTGGAATATGATATCCATCACACACACTGTGCAAGCTCGAGCTCCCATAGCTTTTTATCCTATGTATTAATAAGTCTTGGGGATGCAAAAGGAGGAAATTTAGTTAGGATAATGTTATGTACTTCTGCGTGGGATTATGAATCCTTAATGTTATTGTCTCTACTGATGTTTGTTGGACTACGAAGAGGCAGCTGGCTCTCTGTGGTTTTCACAAGAAGATATCCACCTCACCAGGCAATCACAGTGAGAAAAATTTTAAATGCATAAATGAAGATGGATAATTTTCCCAGTCCCATTGCTTTTCTTTGTGGTGCTTTTTTGCCCCGAGATTACACAAATGGATGGTTTTATGGCCACTGAACATAGCACAGCTGTGGATACAATATATAATACCACAAGAAATTGTTCAGAAACAGGGGGGATTATGGAAACATTATCTGTGTAATGCCGTTAAGTTCAAAAGCTGCATGTGTCACCCTGCCCCATATAGGACATACTGGTCATATAAGTTAGACATACACTAGCGCTACTTTTAAATTATAGGCATGACTCCTTAGAATATTCTTGGCATTACATTTTTCAATTTTTTTCTTTTATTAAAATTCAGTTTGTGCCAAATTGGGGGGTGGGGGGGAGGTTTTTTACATCCTTTATCATTCTCTGCAGATCAGATCTTTTCCCTGAAACGAGGGCCGATTTAGCATGCCTTGGTGTGAGGCGAGGCCACCAGTATAGCAACCCAGTACGCCAGGGTCGCCAAAGACGTAATTTTCTTTGTGATCCACTGATTTTCGAAATGATGGAGCTTTACAGTCATTCATAAGGCAGCCCCAGGAGCACAAAACAATATTGAAATTAAGCTTAGTGTGGGAAAACATTATGCACTATCCTTCCAGGCCCTGTGCCTTTATGTCTCTGTTTTCTGAGTGATAACATCGCTATAAAACCTCGCAGCTACACTGGAGTGTGTCACTTTGCTGATACCTAAGGGTGTGAGGCTCTTGTAAATCTTGGCTCTTCCGTGACTAGAAGCTGATTAAAGCGTGCTGGCTTGCTCCGAAACTTGGTTCCTTCCTGTGCTTCCACGAGCATTGCCAAATACCAGCAGTCACTGACAGGCTCCCTGGTCTGCCTCTGCCAAGTGAAATGTTGTGAAATTAAAAATCTGAAGAAATGGGGCAGTGAGTGCTTGATCAGGTGGTTTCTCCTTAGGAAACTGCTTAATGGGGGAAATTCGGCACAACCTCCCAGTGGCGGGTGGCCCAGTGCAGAAGTTGAATTTAAAGAAACAGGATTTCTTTCTCAAATTACACAAATAAGCCCAAGTGCCTCAAGGTGAGGGCCTTCATTCCCTGAGAGAAATATTTACTTTTGAATGATGCTTATTGAATTTCCGATGATCAGTGTAATTACATGCTCAGTCTAGGAAAAACTGGAGAGCAAACAAAACGTGTAAAGGAGAAAATAAAAAAGATCCATAACTTCCAAATCTCACCAAAATTTAAGTCATACTATATCTGTGTGTGTTTCAATATACTTAAAGCATTTTCCAGTGTTCTTAAAGGTTCTGTGAAAATATGTTAATATTTGCGTATTATAGCTCATTGCATGAAAGTACCAACACTGGTACAATGTTACTTCCTATCATTTAGTATTTAAATACTTTTCTCCCTAATTTTACACTATTATAAATAATAATGAACATTTTTGTGCATAAATCTTGTTCCACATATGTGATAATTTTCTTAGGTTCATTCTCTAACAGTAAAATTACCAAGCCAAAAAACAATCAAATTTTTAAAGACCTGTTATGAAATTACTCTCTAGAAATGCTATAACTTATATTATCACTAGTGGTGTAGAGCAGTGTACAGCCTAACCCATCATCACCAGCACTGAGCATCATCCTTTGAAACAAACAAAAAACTTTGCCAGTCTAAAGTAAAATTTCATTGTTCTAATTTGTATTTCTCTGACTGCTAATGACTCTGAAGTTTTTTCACATGTTTAGTGCTTATTTGCATTTCTTCTGTGAATTATTCATGTATGATATTTGTTATTTTTCTATTGGGGTGTTAATGATTTTCCTTTTAGTTTGTCAGAAGTCATGATTGATTACAGCTATATTGTTTGGATTTTGGCCACCTTTTTTGGTTCCAAACACGTTTCCAGTTTGTCACTAGTCTTTTAATAATGACTATGATTTTTTTAAAGAGCTTTAATTCTCAGTAACTTTTTTTCTTTCTGAGTTCTTTATTGCTTTTATGGTTTCTAAGTTTTTCTTTGCTTCCAAATTAGTTAAATAAGCTAAGATCATTGCTAGCTTTTTAAAAAGAATGTTTTTACTTTAAACATGGAAACCTTTGATGTATCTGGGAATTTATTTTGGCGTGGGGGTGGCATCATGAGAATCCAGTGAAGAATCCATCCCTTCCCTATCATCTCAGTTTCTCTTAAATATGAAAGACAGGTATACACTAGAACCTACTTGGGGACTAAATATTCTACTACATTCATTAACAATTCTTGTAGACCATAACATTTTATTTGTTTGTCATTAGTTCTCATATCTAATCACACACTCTTATTCTCATTGTTCTGATATTTTTAACTTATTACATATGCTCACATATTTATTATTTTAGAGGAACTTTAAAATCATGTCATCAAGATTAGAAGGCAAAATATAATCAGGATTGTAGCTGAAATTGCTTTAAAATTACACATTCCTCTCTGTGCAGAGTTAACTGAAATGCATTCAAGACTGTGCAAATCAAGGACTCTGTCCAATATACATGAGTTTTTGTTAACACAGTACTGTGCAAAGTGAAGACTGCCTGTGAAAATTAGTGTGTGAATGTATGTTATTAAAGTCTTCCTGTCCATGAGCATCATTCATCTCAAAAATATTTATAACTTGCAATTTATATTCTGGGGATATAAATGAATTAGGTAAATATTTTAATTTTTAGATTTCTCAAAAAATTATTACAGTGTTCTTCATATAGATTGAGTACATTTTAAGATACTTTCTAGTTATTTTAAATTTACTTTAAATAAAACTTTTTTTTTACATTAACCTTTAGCTGCTTGTGCTCTTAAACAGGAAAGTTATTGATTTAGTGGGATATTTATCATGTCTGATTTCTTTTCTGAACTTTTTATTATTCGAAAAGAGATTTTTTTTAAAAAAAATTATTCTCTTTAGTTTTTTGGAATAGTAAGGCAACTCCTGTCCACTCTTTATTCTCCAATGATTATATTCCCTATTTTCAATTCATGTTTTACTGAATTAAAATTGTATACAATTTCAGGACAAATTTTTTTTTTAAGATTTTTATTGGGGAATTAGGGGGATAGGAACAGTGCTGGGGAATTGGGGTAAGGGGAACAGACAAGTTGCTGTCGTTTTGTTCTTCAATCTAGTTGTGGAGGATGTCGCTTCACTGGCCCAAGTTGGCACCATCATCGCGCTCTTCTCTGGCGAGGCAGATCAGTCGCCGGCTTCTGGACGACCGCTCACTGTGGCTGCTGGCCGCTCACGCTGGCTGCTGGCTACACACGGTAGCCCATGGCAACCTACTGCCACAGGTGCTGCAGCCCACGCCGTCGCCGGCGACTCCCAGCAGCCCAGCTCCAGGTTGAGCTGTTGTTCAGCATCTTAGTTGTAGAGGGCAGTGTCACTGGCCCTCATATGTGGGATCCGAACCGGGGCCCTCTGGCACCCCAAGCGAGTTCTTAACCGTCGCGCCACTCGGCCGGCCCTCAGGACAATTTTAAATAGCACTCATGATAATAAATATCTCTTACTTGTTTTTTAATTTAAATTGGCGTGTCTGTCATGTTTCATTGCAGGGAATTGCGTTGGCTCTTGGTTTAACATAAATCATCTTTTTTTTATGTTAAATAAGAATTCTTACTGGTCTTCTTAGAGTTTTATCAGGAATGTATTCTGAATATTGTTAAGTTTCAGAATGTTATCCTTTCAACTTTTTAATGTAATATATTATAATAGTATATTCACCAATACCAAAATAATTTTGTGTTTTGAAGGGAAACCCTGCTTGGTTGAGGGAGATTAATTTTTACTACACTAATGAACTTGTTTCCTAATAATTATGCAGATTTTGAAAACCATATAGTAATAAATGAGTTTGAGCTATTCTTTTTTTATAATGTTATCTTTGTTGGGTTAGACTTTTATGATTATGCTAGTTTTATAAAAAATTTCCTTTTTGGCCTGAAAGTATTTCAATAGCATGAGAATAATTCCATTTTTGGAAATTTGATAGTACTCACTAATAAAGTGCTTTGGCATAGAGCCCTTTTTGAAATGATTTTTTGATAATATATTTATCTTCTTTCTTTGTTATAAAGATGTTCTTCTTGTCTCTTGTTTTTTGGGGAGGGGAATTTATATCTTCCCAGAAAAGTTTCATCTTTATTGAGACTTGCAAGTTTGTTTAGAGCTATATGTCGTTATATTAATATAAAACATCTCCATTTTCAGTCTGCATTTCTCCGGTGTGCACACCTTCTTGCCATTAAAATTCCCCTCCCTAAAGCTATCAAGTATTTCTGTTTATCCTCAGGGAATTCTGGGTGCTCAGGAACAAGTCTTGTCAACTAACTGCACCTGATGTTATCCCCCTGCCTTCTTCCACTTTCTGGGGCTGCCAGGTGTGCAAGTTATTCCTTTCCATAAAATACCATTTCTATAAAGCCTGGTATCTCCCTGTAGGCATTGTTGCTTCTTCTGGCCACCATCTTTTCTCCTGGGTACTGCTGCTAACTCCCTCTGGTAACTGACACAGATTCATAAGTACTGGTCTCCTCAACCACAGAGGCACTAATAAAACAGGGATTTAAGAGGTAACTTTCTACCCTGTCTAGTATTATACTCCCCACATGATACCCAGGAACCAGCAGAGGAGAATCTGATTTAGGATATCTGAGATGGAACCCTGAGTGTTCTCCTTGGTTAACATGCCCTCAACCTATACCAAAAGCACTTCATGTAACTTCAGTTTGATTTGACAGGAGGCTGGAATTGAAGACAATTCAGGGTGAGAAAAAGCATGTTTTAAGTTCTTGCTTTTGACCACGGCTTTATCAATGGGCTTGTCTTCCTTGATCATGAGTAGTTCCTGAAGAAATTCAGTTCCTCCTATAAATAAACTTCTGTAATCTGAGAATAATACCAATTTGCTAATCAGGACCTATTGTCACTTCACAGAAAAAAACCCTCAATTTAGCGTAAAGCTTGGGTTCTTCTTCTATATCCTACAGATTCCATTTCTTATTTATAGTTCAATTTCATTTGTTAGCTTAAATTAGACAAAAATTATCATCTTTTATTCTAGTCAAATGGTTTTATGTATCAATTTAATTCCTTTAACTTTTACTTTTGTATTTATTTATATTTTCTTTAAATGTGTTCTTTATTCTCATGTTTTGTTGGATTTTTTTATTAGGCATTTAAAACATTTGTGTCCATGAATCTGCCTATGAGATTTAATTTGTCTATAAGTATTTACATGTTTGGTTTATTATTTTATATTTCATCACATGTTATTTTACCTTTATTTTATAGAATGCAATTTATTGTAGTTTTAATTCATTTTCTGACCTAAACACATATTTAGAAGCTGCTATTTGTTGTTGTATTGTTATGTTTTTAATTTCCATGTCATTCGATGCTTTCCATTGAAATATACACAATTGGTTTCGAATTTATGATAATGTATTCTGAGGATATGTGTGGCTTGTATATTTTTTTCACTGTAAATTTTACTGAGGTTTTTCTTCATGGTCTACACATGACTATTTATATACATGTTTAATGTACACTTGAAAAGATTATTCCCCATTTGTGGGATTTACAATTTGATATGTCTTTTATTAAGTATCCATTAACTCAGATCTTTTTTATTAGTTGATTAAAATACCTTATGTCTTTGTTTTGAACACTTGATATATCAAAACTCAAAGAAGTGCTTATGAGTTCTACTCTAATAATATTCCTGTTTTCTTATATGTTCAAGAATTTTGGATTTATATTTCTGGAGCTAATTAATAATCATGGCCATGATTTTACCTTTTAGTTTATGAAATGATTCTTTTTTCCTTTTTCCTTGAATACTATTTTGTATACAAATGGTATTTCCATACATACTGCTTTTATTCTTCTGTGAATCTGTCTTAGTTTGTTGTATTAGTTATAAGTGCAAACTGGGGGCAGGGGGAGGGGAGGGGGACTGTTTAAATACTGATTTTGCCCACTTAATTCTCTTTCTCTATTTCTTCATCTGTAAAATGAGTGTTAGGATCCTCTAGCTGACTCCAAGTCAAATTAGTTTGACTTCATTCTGTTTCATTTCTTTGAAATGTCCTGTGCTGTGCCTCTTCCATGTGTTGTCTTCATACTCAGGCAGCCTTATTGCACAGTTGTAAGAGGGGTACTGCACTTTAAGTCTTCACATCCATAGACCATGATGTCTTCTCACCAGAAACAACAAAACTTTTTTCATTATCTTCCATTTCTATTTCATTGGTCTCATAAACGACACATTGGGTAGGATTTCCGTGAGCTTGCTTTGAGAAGCTAGAGGTCTGGTTGTTTTGCTTGAGCATGACTGCAAGGTGAGGTCTGATCACTTAGTAAAAATAGGGTCTATTGGGATGGAAAGAGCAAAAGTACACAATAAAGGACAATAATAGCACTTACCTCAAATTGGATTAGGCATCTTCGTAAAGCAATTAGAAAAGTGTCTGACACATTGTAAGTGCTCAATAAATAAAAATGCTGTTATTATTATCTTTTTCATATTGCATTATATTTTCTTGTGAGCAGCTTGTATTTGAATTTTAAAAATCTAGTCTGAATCTTGCTCTTTTAATAGCAGAATTTATACAATTTTCTACTATTCTCAGAATTTTCATTTACTAATTGATTCTGTCATCATTTTATAAACTGTTAACTATTATATCTTCTTTTAATTTTTTGTTGTTGTTTCTTTTACAATCTGAACTGCATATATTTTCTTATACCTTTGTGATTTGTAAAGTATAACATTTTTATCTTATAAGTGGTTCAATTTAAGATTAAAAATTACTTGAGCCTATGTGTTTTTTCTAATATCTTTAAAGATCAGTGAAAGAATAATACAGAGACTTTTCTCTATCCTTATGTGACATGAAGACAAAGCATGGTTTTATTTCCTCTCCTTAATTCTCTTACATTTGTCTGTATGATCCTGGATAATATAAACAAATTATTAGTTTTTTTTTCTAATGTAGTTTAGCTTCTTTTTTTGTTTTTTTTAGAATTCACAAGACTGGACCTTTCCCATGTGCCCTTTGGCCATTTCTTCCTGCTGCCCCACCCCCTCACACACACACATCATTTCCCTCCCTCTTATTAGGGGGCATGCAGTGCATACACCCTCTACTTTACACACTGTCTGGTATCTTACTGCCCCCAAACTCACAAAAAGTAAATATAAGAATAGTTTTCCCAAACGAAACAGGCTGGGAAATGCAACTCTACACAAAGAAGACAACAGCTTATAATATATTGTTATTCTCAGCAGTTTTCCCACATGTTTTCAGAGGCTTCCATGCCAAAAGTAAACATACTTTTCCCTTTCAATAAAAAAAAAGGTTCAATTAAATGATTTCCCCAAGAAAAAAGAGTAGTCTTATTTTTTAAATATGAATTTAAATATGTGCATTAAGAGAAACACAAAAACAATACGTAATCTTTAAATGGAGCATTCCTTCTCATTGTTTCCACTTAAAAGTATGGGTGTGCAGTCTCAAATAAAGTAACTTTTTAAAGTGGAAAGGGGCTGAGTTTAAAGACATTATCAAAGATGGCCTCATCATTTATTGTTTCATCCATTTGCCGAAGTCCTGAAACCTAGAAGGTATGACGAGGTATGACATCCTTAGGAGAGCTATCACACCATAGGTGACATAAGACATTTATGCAATGTTTCTATTTCTAAATTCTTTTAGAATGGCACAAGTGAGATAAGAAAGCAGAGATATTTTTGAAGTGACCATGCTGATAGCCATTAAGCAGTTTTAAAATGTATATTTAAATTGAAATATGTATTTAAAACTAAGAGTATAACCACTCTGCTTTGTGGAAGGAGCTGGTGTTTGCAGGATGGCATAAAACAAGTAACTACACTACAAAGCTTCTACCACTCTTCCATGCCACTAAAGTTGGAGCCTCATGAGAACAGATGACCCTTTGTATTGGAGGAGTGCACTGTGACCCTTGGTGTACAAATGTAAGCCCCCACAAACAGTCTCCAACAGAGGAAAACCAGAGATCGGCATGTAACTGAAAATATAAAACTGAACTCATAAGAAACATTCAGTCTGGAGATATATATTTAGGAGAAATGTGCATAGAAGTAACAGTGTTTTGAGGGCAGGAAACCCAAGATACACTATAAAGAGATTTCATGTCAATACCGGTGGAGTAATGAGTCTTAGATTGTTTTGGTGGAGGTCCACTTAGGAAGAGCATCAGATTAAAATATCACTTTGTTACATTTACTCTAACTTATTGTGCAAACTGAATTCCAATTTAAATGTCATATATTGAATGTTTATATTTTCAGAAGTCTATAGATTATTAATAACATGTTCACTTGGTAAATTACTTAAGTATAATTATCTGCTCCCTAACAAAAATTAATTATTATTGTAAAATAATAATAAAATAAAATAAAAACAGCAACTTAGCTTCATCTCCTTTGTCATATCTAACATTTGTAAAACTATGAAAAGTAGGCTGTAATTCCCATTTTCCTAATGGAAAAATTAAAGCTCAGGCAGCTTAATGTAAGGCACTGAAATGCCATTCAAACCTTGATTATCCTGGTCTGAGTCCAATAAACATTCTTTTTCACTATAATATGCTTAATTATGTCAAAATAGTTCAATGAAAATGATTCATTTTGTCTGAGGAGCGCATGCTTTCCAATAGCCATCAGAGTAAAACACAGCAGCTACCCACAAATAATCATACCACCTGCGCCCAGGCAATATTGATCATTCACATGACAGAAAAAGCAGGGATTAAAATTATATAGAAAATTCAGGATAAGCCATCTCATGATACAGCAATGTTTGAACAGTGCTCATCAATAATCATGATTGCAAAATGGATGCAAATCCAGATATGATCTGTTGTGAACTGATAAATCTCCTATTCGTATATTTCCTGATGTGCCCTTTCCTGATGTCATTGCCATTACCATGAATTCTTCAAGGTTGCATTGATCACACAATTGATATTGCTGGAAGCTGTGTTTTGAATGTGCAATTTTGGTTCGTTAATGAAGGAATTCTGCAGGTCATGACAAGAGGGCAATGAAACTAAAAAGTACTACTAATAAGACATCATAGAACTATATACCTGCCTGAATCTTTAAAAATCATTGAAAGGGCCAAGTATCCTTGACAGTGAGTCTGGCATTTATCGGGCCGTTGCTCTGTGCAGCACTGCAGTAAATACCTGGGAGGATATAAAGACATATAAAGTATGTAGTAAAGGAGCTTACTAGCCAGGAGTGGAAGACAAAAAAACTAAATACATAAAGCAATCATAGAACAAAGAGTAGCTGTTATAATTAATTGTTCAATTGTTTGCTATGGTTTTGAAGTGTCTATATAACCCTTGAGGAAATATGTGTGCCCATGTGATATGAGATATATCTACATATCAAAAAGTTTCAGAGATAATATCACTTCTCAAAGAGTTTGTTTATATCAGATAATTTATTTGCCTCCAAATGAATCAGTTTTATGATCACCAGAGGAACTGTTGGAAGCAAATAGTCCCTAGAATTGAGACCAATAAAAGGAGTGCATTGATAAATTTTTCTGGCCCTTTGGCACAGCTGTTCTGTCTGTATGATATGTAACCAACAAGACGCAGGACCATACTCCAAATCACTCTCTTTCGCATCCACACAGGCAACTCAATCTATGGGGTGGACCAATCCCCCAAAATATGTGAGGCTGCTTGTTTTGCCCCCAAATTAAACTTCATGGAAATAAAACACACATTTTGAAGAAAAAAATTGTTTGTGGACTCTATCCTTATTCACACAACATGCTTTGAGATTGTGTCTGGAATAGATTAGAATGCTCAATAAATATGATTTATTTGAGACAGCACATACTAGTAAATAATGTCTTCAAATATGTAGATATCCTATGATTAAAGGAAAGGCACTGATAAAATATAGTAATTTGGTTAATTGAGGTAGAGGGCAGTTGCTAATAAAGAAATTGCGAGTTGATAATTTGTGGCATTTCAACTTCTAAGTCAAAAGGATACACAAAATTATAACTTCAAAATGGAAATAATAATTTATCATTTAACTAGCAAAACATCTCAGGGCAGTCTTTCTGTCTCTTATTGGTCAGGATTACAGGTTGCAGTGAACAGAATCCCCCGGGCTAGTTTAAGGAGAAAGGAATGTATAAAGGGAACTCGTGGCCAAAAGGGAAATTTAGTCTTAAGATTTTCTCTACCTATAAAGAGTCTGGAGGGCATACTGAGTGAGCTAGTCTGTAGGCTCTGGTACAGGGGTCCATGCAATACACTGAATTGACCTAAATTTACGTTAATTAAAATCTTGATGTCTAAGAAACATTTATGGCTTTTTAAAAAGCATTTTTCTATAATGCTTACCTTTTGCTAACATATCCAATAGCAAACAAAAATGTATAATTTTTTGCTTCATTAAACACTCTTGATCTCATAACTATTAGTAAAATATGCAATTATAATGATTTGGATGGAAACAAAGAAGAATCAAACAAACTTTTTGCCTTTAAGATGCTTCCATAGGGGAAGTGTTGATGTTTAAACACCTTGATAATTAGTCTCCTGTATCTTTATAGCTGAAAGTAATGGATTTACTGGTGTTCTATTCACATGTATTTACTTTGGGATGTAGTATAATTCTTTCCATTGAAAATACGATTTTGGACATGAAACCTGATGGAGATGTTTTGGAGGAAACACAAAAACCATCTTCTTGGAAAATAGGTAGTCAGGCTATATCTTCAATAACACTGGTTGAATAGTGAAGTCCTGTCATTGCATAGTTTACAGGTTGCTTGACTGAATTATTCCCTAAATTTACCGGTTATTATTCACTGCTTGAATGTTAGAAAACAGAGAGGAATTAAATCTGTCAAACTTGAAAGTCAATTAATTCCTGTTTCTGCTCTAAAACTAACACCAGATGAAGTTTGCCTTAAAGTAATCAGATTCAGGGTTTCTGACCAACAGATATTAGATCCTAGGACATATATTAGTTCACCTGGGCCATTGTAGATGGCAGACTGTGGTAGAATAAAATCATGAGCGATGGGCTATGCCACACGGAGTGCTGAACTGTTAGGTTTTTTTCAGATTCTGTGGCTCAGGCACCCGCCAAGCAGGAGATTTGCGATGAATAGCGCCTATATTGATTTTTCCATAATGGAGTGTAAAAGAAAAATGGACAGGTTTGGTTGCAGGTATTTTCATGGGGTACTAAATTGGTGGATTAGTTGCAAACAGCAGTACTGATAAAGTCTGCTGTCCATCTTGATGGTTGGGTCTTTCTATTAAAATGACACATAAATAACCTATTATATCCCCCACCCATGGAAATTCAAATGCACCTGTCAACTTGATAAAGCACTTGCCTGGAGGGAAGCATTGTTTACATTTTCATTCTATTCTTCAGAAAAAGTGAGATTCTAATTATTTCTCCCACTGTAAATTAATGCTGACTGTGATGGTTAGCATATCTCTGTATTGTTACATCTTTTGGAGAGTTAAATAATAGAACTGATCCATCATGCATTTTGCAAAGTGTATTTTATGACAGCGTTTCCTGAGCCCTTCCATCTTGTCTCTCTCTAAACACTCATTCCTCCTCTAACTTGCATGCTTTCTGCATCTGTCTTTCTCTTTTCCAGCCCTTGAGAAATCTTGTTGATACCCAGTTAGTCCCAAAATTTTGAACTTCTGCCCTCTTTAGCCTGCCTTGTGTCCTTCCCTTATTGAAAAATACATTTATGATTTTCAACCCACAGCTACCTGTTTTCAATGATCATACTCTAATGTCATTTTCAGTTTCCTCCTGGATATTTTTCCCATTACATATGTTATGTCTGAAGACATACCACATGCTTACATTCAGAGCTTCTATCTTATAAGTAATTGGGTTGATTTTCTTCAGAATAACTTGACCTTTTCCTTCTTCTTCTTGTTATCCCTCAGTAATACTTGTAATGGTAATTACCTTAAATAATGCCTCTATTAATAAGCTCTTACCAACTTAGTATCCCCAACTTATTCCATATATTTCTCCTTCAACTATTCATTCCTTCTTGCTCATTCTTGTCCACACATCTTAATCTCTAGCAAAATAATAATAATAATAATAATAATAATAATAATAATAATAATAATTTGTCACTGGCAGAAAACACATATGAACACATAGTCCTTATGAATTCCTGTAATAACTCTATAACATTACTTAAAGTAACCTTAGGTATAGGTCACCTTGTAATCTTGAATCCAGTGGTTCTTATTGTTTTCTATATATAGTCACCCGTTAATATATTTATATACTGAGTACTGAGTTTATTAAACCCACTAGGTGACCTTGGAATTAAAAGCACCTGAAAGATAAAAATTCAAAATATCAAGTGTAGCTGCCTATTTGTAGAGCTCTGCACAGCATTTCTAGAATCGTGGCTGAGACAGAACGCCATGCCTCGTGCATGTCGTACATGGCCTTCCCAGCTTTTTTCTTCAAGTATCTCCAGGGGGGGAATTGATTCCCCAGTTGCTCTCCCCCAGTTTGTAAATCTCAAGCTAGTTTTTAGCTTAATCTTCTCTAACGCCTGTTTCTTCTAAAGTAAATGTTGCAGGGAACCCAGACAGAGAGACAGGACACCAAGGCGTGGGAAGCAACTTTTATTGCGGCACAGGCTCAGCGGATTCACATCCAGAGGCTGAGCCCCAACCCGGGTGGGACTCGGGGCTATATACCATGAAGTATCCAGGTTGGCAGCTAAGATTTATTATTAAAACATGTGGCCATTGTGCCAGTTCCTGACTGGCTCCTGGGTAAGGTAGGAATTTGGAAATATTAAACGCAGAAGTCTTGCTGACCATACAGTCCAGGAATGTCTTTGTCTGAAGCCTGAGCGAAATCCTTAATGACCACATGGTCTGGGAAGGCCTTTGTCTAGGGCCCACTGCCACATAAATTTCTGCCTGAGTTCAAGATATGATACCACACAATCAGTGGCAAACTTAAATTGGGCATTTTCAACTAAAACAATTTAAAAACCGGTAAATATCCTCCATTGAGCTAATTCAATAAAAGCTAAATTACTGACAATACATTTTAGGTAAAATAGTAAAGCAATTTAATAATTTCTTTCAGTTTTACTCATTAACTTTGAAATCAATTTTTAATAATCAACTTATGTATTTGAAAACTACATCCAATGTATTCTGATTATAATTTATACTTATTATAATTCTTGCTAATAATCTTTCAACAAAAACTTTGGAGATATTTTATGCCCTCTAGACTCTAAGTGAGAAGTGTTTGATAATCATGGCCCACTTGAGTCTTGATTTTCTGGCTCCTAAGATGGACACATCGATGGGTCATGTTTATGTATTCTGGCATTGTAATCTTACCGATTAAAAGAAAGTTGAAGAAAAAAAAGGTCTATTAAAAAATAAGCTTACCATGGTTTGCTGATCTCTATGAACTCAAAAGAGTAGAAATATTGATGTGAGTCATACTATAGCCCTCAAATTTGGATTTCTTATGTATTCCCATCTTAGTTCATGCTCATTATGGTAATATAGAGAGGGTGCCAAAAGAATGTATATACATTTTAAGAAAGGAAAAAGCTATTAAAATTGTAATACTCATTATATACCAATAACAAAAGATTAATACAAGTCACGTTTGATTTCTGCAATTATAAGAGGTGCTCAAAGTGGTTGCCATCAGCGTCCAGACACTTCTGATTACCACAAACTACTGCTTGAGCAATGTTGACCGAAGTGTCCACTTGTATATGCTTTTTTGTTACCCCCGGTATTTTACTGTATTTCAGAGATTGAAATTCTCTTAGAAATCATTAAGTTCAATAATTCTATTTTACTACTAAGGAAAGTGAGAAATGAAGAATTTTGCTCACATGATAAGACTCCAGATCTAGAAGCTTGTTGTCATGACTACTGCAGAAGACTACTTCTCAGAGATAAGAAAGATGATAAGCTGGAAATATAGGCAAAAATTAATAGTTTATTGATATTAATATTAAAATAAATGCTAAGATATTGTCTATGTTTACAGACTTCATGATTGCACTGTGTATAATCGAACAATCCTAAAGTTAACATGTTTATAACTATATATTTTTTTATTATTGGGGAAACAGTGTTTTTCCAGGACCCATCTGCTCCAAGTCAAGTAGTCGTTTCAATCTAGTTGTGGAGGGCGCACACCTCAGTGGCCCATGTGGGGATTGAACCAGCAACCTTGGTGTTATAAGCACTGTGCTCTAGCCAACTGAGGTAACCAGCCACCCCAAGTTAACATGTTTAAAGTGTTTTAGGTTGACCTGGGTCTAAGAAAACAACGTTTGTTTAATATTTCCTTATTTGTCTTTAAAATTTTTAATATAAATAATGTGTTTTAGAGAACTAAACTTAGGGAACTCCAATAAGAATAATTCATAAATAAACATGTATAAAATTCTGTACTACTATAGGGCTAATCTCTTAGAATTCAAGAAATGCCATGTTACAAATTTCAGTTAACCACATTAATAATTCTAAACATTCTGTGTTTCTTTATATACAATTGCCAAATCAATGTACTAGTAAGTTAAGATGCTATAACAGAGTGATTACACTCTGCTTGCCCTCAGCCTTTATTTGCCAAAAGTAGCTTACTGAGCAAAGAGGTTCACTTGCCTCTGATGTATCAATCTGAACTCAGTATTCTTGGCTAGCGGGCTCCTCGGGTCCTGAGGACAAGCAAGTAGGATCCAATGTTTCTTAACTTGTTGCCTCCATGTTTGTTCTGCTCATTAGCATACTAAGGATGGAAGAGAACATGGACCAGACATACATACTTTCCAAAGGGATATTCCTGGAAATAGCATACATCACCTTCATTCACATTGCTCTGACATATTTAGGATTTGGTGAAATTCTCCCTTCTCATGTAATATCCTGCTTTATCTCCTGTGATATCTTTGTCTTGACATTTATTTTGTTTGTGCAGGCTTGTCATATACTTTATGCTTATTGTTTTAAAAGTATATTTTTTCCCCATCCTCCCTATTACTTTCAATCTGCTGGTATCTTCACATTTAAAATGCATCTCTTGATGATAGCATATGTGCAAGTCTTCATTTTTTAAATCTAATTTCACCATATCAGCCTTTGAATTAGGGTTTTTAGTGTGTTTACAAATAATATAATTATTGATAAATTTAGGTTTCAGTCTACTGATTTTCTGTTTGTTATCCATTGCCTTTTCAGTTCTTCTGGTCTCTGTTCCTCCTTTATTGTCTTCCTTTGGGTTAATCAAAAGTATTTGATTAATATTGTGTTCCTTTACATTTCCTTTACTGGATTTTGGGTTTTTTTTTTTTAAGGATAACAGTATGCACCCTTAAAGTATCAGACTAGTTAAAGTTAAAGTGTCAATATTTTACCTCTTCATACTCCACGTATTACATCTAACCTTTCATATTCCCATTTCTTTGTTTCCCATTCTTATTTCATACCTGGTACTTCTCACTTCCCACATTCTACTTCACAAATGTAGTAAACTTGCAAAAGCATAATACCATTTACTCTTTCCCCTCATTCTTTGTAAAATTGTTGTTATAACTTTTATTTCTATTTGTGTTGTAATTCCATCTTCTTGTTTGAACAGGTAGTTGTTTTCAAGTAAATTAGGGAAGGAAATAAAACATTTTATTTTATATTTATCCACTTACCTACAATTTCTGGCATGCTCTATTTCTTCCTATAAGTACTAATATCAATCTTTTATCATTTACCTACTGCACGATGAGCATTCTTTTTTGTAGTGTAGGTCTGCTGGTGACAATTCTCCACACTCATTTATCTGCAAATGTAGTTATTTCAGTCTTGTTTTTAAAGGTTATATTAACTGGATAAAATTCTAGGTTGACAAGATGTTGATCCTTTATCATCTGGCCTCTGTTTTTGTTTTTGTTTGTTTTGTTTTGTTTTGATGAGACATTAGGGGCCATTATATCGATTTCCCCTATACATAAAATGTCTTCTACCCCTCCCCCAGATTGCTTTAAAAGTTTTAAATTTATCTTTGGTTTTTAGTAGTTTGACTTTCATTTTTCTGGGTGAAGTTTTTTGTAATTTTATTTTGTATGGGCTTCACTGACAGTTTTGTAAAGAGATGATTTGCAACTTGTATAGATGTATTGATGTATACATCATCAATATATGATGTATTCTCTCATCATTTATTAAATCTATTTCAGCACTTATCTCACTCTCTTCTATGTCTGCAACTCCAATTACATACATGTATGTTGATTCATTTGATATTTGATATATCTCTGGTTTGTTTTTCTTTCTTCAGTACTTTTTCTCTGTTCTTCAGATTGCATTATTTAATTTGATCTGTCTTTAAGGTCACTGATTGTTTCTTGTGCTGCTGAATCCCACCAATAAACTTTAGTTTCAGTTATTATACTTTACATTTCTAGAATTTCCAGCTAGCTCTTTTTTATAGGTTTCATTTTTCTGCTGAGAATCTTTATTAGTCCATTCATTAGAACTATATTTTATTACATTGTTTGAATACATTTTTTCTCAGTTATTTAAAAATATTTACAAAAGATGGTTTAAGGTCTTTGTTTCCTAAATCTAATGTTTAACCATCTCAAGGTTGGTTTTATGACTGCTGTTTTTCTTGAAGCCACGTTTTTCTGTTTGTTGATTTGTTCTGTATGTATTGTATTTCAGATATTGTGCATTCTAAATTATAGAGACTCTGGATTCCATTATCTTCTTGTGAATAATGTTTCTTCTTGTTTTAGGAGATAGTTAAATTTCTGGATATCACTTTGAACTTCTGTCATTTAGGTTTTAAACTTTGCTAGAATGAATCCAAAGAAAGCCCAAGGTATGTCCTAAGCCCTTCTAAAAGCCCCTCTAACTGGAGGGATCTCAGGCTCTAAAACTTTATCTGCACTGTACACCTTCCCCACTGAAAATCTTGTTTTTAGCCTTGTTTTTATTGGTCCAGACTGGTTCTTACTCTATGGTGTGTGGTTTTTACTCCTAATGTGTGTCCTTTCTTGTGTCTCAGTGGGAAGCTGGGGATGATATCAGGTGTTAATGTGATATTTAACCTGCAATAGGGTCAGAACTCCTATACATCAAGACACTGCTCTTCTCATAAGTACTGTTTGGGATGTGGAGTAGAGTGTGGGAATGGAGTCAATGGAACTGTAATAGATAAATATGATATTAGGGGTAGGAGGGCAGTGGATGGGGGAAGAGGGATTGTTACTTTGTGAGGGGTGTAAAGGATAACTATTGCATTGTTCTGTACACCTGAAACTAATAATAATAATAAAAAATAAGTACTGTTCAATCTTTAGCATCTTTGTTCTGTTCTTGACCTCATAGCAACTTCTATTTGATAGGCCTTGGGTGGTCTTACACTGCTTGTAGGCAGTCCAGCTCTCAAGTAGTCTCACAGAGCACCCCCACTTGTACTTCCAATGCCTCACGCTATAGATTTCAGCATTATAAGTTACCTCAAACTCTTCATCACCTCATCAGGACCTCAATGTTCTTGGATTTCAGATTTTTCCACTATGGTTGGGAAATTGTCTCTAGGAAGAGAACGCTCACCTTTTGGGTTTCCCTTCTCCATGGGAGTCTTGAACTGGTTTTGAAAAAAATGCCTAAAATTTGCGCCTCATACATTTTCAGCTGTATATTTTTTACGGGGGACAGATATTCTGGAACTAGATACTTTATCATCAATGGAACCATGTAATTATATATGGGGGAAGGAGTAAAAAAGAAAAAAAAATACTTGTGTTTTTTAATTTAAAAAATATGAAGTTGATAAATGAAGTGAGTTTATTCATTTATGCTTGAGAATCTGTTGATACAACTCTTTTTATGGGAGGAAGCAACATTTTACTTTGACCTTATTCAATTATATATTTCTTTTGTACACAAAATTATAGGTACTTACTATGTACCAAGACCTCTGCTAATTTCTTAGGATACTAACTTGAAAAGATAGAGAGCTGACTTCAAGCTAAATATAAAAGACATACAAAACCAGATGATGAGAATACTAATAAGCATGTACCTAGAAGACAAATAGTAGCTGAGCATGAGTAACTAGTCCTTTATGAAGGGAGCCAGGAAATATTTCATAGAGAAGGTGCTGCCTGTCATAGCATTAGAAGAGACTAGTAAGAATGACCCAGTGACAAGATATGGGAGATAGTATTTTATGTAGGAAAAAAAGCCTATGAAAAATGAAAATATGAGAGACATGGCGTATTTGTGGGGATAGTATCTAGTTCATTTTGTTTGAAGTAAAGATGGTGTGGGGTGGAATTGGAAAGATAGGCAACAAGCTTTTAAAATCAGAAGGAAGAGTTTTATACCTTCCTTTCCTGAAAGCATATAACACTTTTTGGTTATGATGAGAAGAGTAAGTATTGTCTTCAACATTTTCACTCTAAAAAGAAGTGGATGCAGAATTTACAAAAGCATAGTTAGTTGTACAGTGAGTCCTTCTTTCTAAGTACAATCTAAAGAAACATAGTTATAATCAACAAATGTGATCTATTTTGTTTAAACAACCCCACACTTATTAAAATACAAAAGTTATACAACATGAATGAATCTTTAAGGTATTATGTTGAGTGAAAAATCAGACAAAAAGTATATGCACTGCATGGTTTCATTTCTCTAAAGTTTAATGATAGAAAATACATTGCTTTGAGAGAAGTTTTAAATCATCGTTGACTCAGGCAGATGTGGCAGGGATTGGTGGTAGGTCTTGACTGGGAAGACGCACAAGACAAATTTAGGGGAGCTGGAAATACTCTGTATTTTAATCTTGGTGATATTATCAGTGAATATATTTTTACCTTTAAAGAAACTTTTTAAAAAATGAGAAAAATAAAATATAGAACCAATTTTATGACCTGGAGGATGCCTTAGACATTTCTAACCCCATTTCCTCATTTTCTGGATAAAGAAACTGAGACACAGAGTGCATTAGTGATTGAGGCAGTGTATAATATAGTTGTTCTGTTTTCCTGGAAACTGAGACACAGAGTGCATTAGTGATTGAGGCAGGGTATAGTATAGTTGTTCTGTTTTCCTGGACATTATTCTTCCTAAAATCAAGCAAAGAGGCAGGAGATACTTCTTTATAGCCAAAACCTCTCTGAACCCTTGCTCTCCATAGCCCAACCTCAATAGAAAAAGCACAGGTAAAGCTGTTTAATATAATATTGATGGTTTAAAGTGAATATAATTTCCTAGTTCCATTGAAATGGGTATTTTGGCAATATTTTCTTCTCACTTCAAAGTTTTAAACGGTGTCTTTTAGAAAGGCAGTGGAAACACAGTTTAAAAGCCTGGGCTGTAGGGTCAGATGACCTTGTGGCCATATTTTGGCTCTAACTCTCATCTTAGATAAGCTACTTGTCTCCTCTATGCTTGACTTTCTTTACCTGAATCTTGGGATAATAATAACCATCCAGGTTTATAATGAGGATTGAATGTAATAATTTATGTAAAGTGGCTCATTGCCTGTGGTAGTTTCTGGGTTACTATTACAAAGTTCCACAAAGGGTGTAGCTTAAACAACAGAAATTTACTGTCTCACAATCCTGGAAACTCTAAGTTCAAGGTCAAGGTGTTGGCAGGTTTGATTCCTGATGGTTATGAGGCTGAATCTGTTTATGCTTCTCTTAACTTCTGGAGGTTTGTTGTTAATCTTTGTCATTCCTTGGTTTATAGGTGCATCACCCTATTTTCTGCCTTCATGTTCATATGTGTGCATGTCTGTTTCAGGGCTTTTTAGCAGACACAGTAATTTTGGATTCGAACTCAGCCTACTGACCTCATCTTAACTTGATCAATTCAAAGACTCTATTCCTAAATAAGGTCATATTCAAAGGTCCTGGGAGATAAGACTTCAATATTTTTTAGGGAGACACAATTCAATCCATAACATTGTCCCCATCCTCAATTTACCCTTTAATATCAGCCAGAGTTATTCCTTTAATAATGTCATACATGTTACTTCTGTGTTAAAAAATGTCCAATGATTTTCCAATTCATTCAGAGTAGAAATCATAATCCTCAATGGTCTACGCATCCCTAAATGATCAGGTCCACGCCAGCTATTCCTGCTCTTATCTCCTGTTTATCCCCTTGCTCACTTGGTTTCAGTTCCTTTGGTCTCTTTGTTTTTTCTTGAACCAAAGGCAAGTTTATACCCCTCAAAACAATTATATTGCGTCGTCAGGAAAGTCATGACACATATTTGCGTTGAAAAACATAGAAAAACACGTAATGACTTTCCTAACTACCCAATACATGCTGTTCTCTCATTTGAGTATGCTGTTTTCTCAGTTATATACATGACTCATATCATCACTTTATACAGAGGCTTTCCCTGAACAAAATAGAAATTCTGAATAAAATGGCAACAAAATACTCCTTTATCCTCCCCTCACTCCACCCCATGACCTAGTCCCCACCCCCCACTTCCTTTTTCTCCATAGCACTTACCATGTATTTACTTATGTATTGTCTGTTTTCTTCCCGGAGAATGCCAGCTCAGGTAGAACAAGAACTTTGTCTGTATGGTTCAAATCTCTGTCTCCATAATCCTCTGGTACAAAGTAGGATTTCAGTAAATAAGTTTTGAGTAGATGCTTGAATGAATGAACTAATGAATGAATATGCTTTAAACAAAGCCTTTTACATAATGAGTCTTAAATACGTTTATTTATAATTCTATTCTTAATTAATCTTTCTCAAAATAATTACTGCTGTGATCAATTTTCTGTATGCTGTTTTTCTCTTTTTTAAAATTCTACTTTGAAATTTCATGCTCAAAGAGAGAACTACTTTCAAATAAAGCATAAGGTCTAATGTACAAGTGTGATGATGGAATGGGGAATTGACAATATCCCTTGAAATTTCAAAAACAGATAACATTCTAGAAACTGAGAGTTACTGAAAGTCACGAAAGTATAACTTGGATTAAAAGATGAATGTGAAATCCCCCATTCTTTTTATTTTTTAAATAAAAATTATGCATCTTCATATATGTGATAATTTCCTTCTCCCTTCTTCAAAATCCCAGCCCAGGAGAGATTTCCAACATGAACCGTTTAACTTTTATCATTCCTAGACATGATTACTCAAATGACTTTAGAATTTTTAATCTCTCATATGGCATTTAAAAGTATTTTAAAGAAAAAGAGAGAGGACTCAAATTAGTAAAATCAGAAATGAAAGAGGTGAAGTAACAACAGACTCCACAGAAATACAAAAAATCTTAAGAAATTACTGTGAACAACTATATGCCAACAAATTTGACAATCTGGAAGAAATGGATAATTTCCTAGATGCATACA
>NW_017731609.1:1373865-1406485 GCF_001890085.2 Hipposideros armiger | reverse complement strand
AATGACAGCAACTTGTCTGTTCCCCTTCCCCCAATTCCCCAGCACTGTTCCCATCCCCCAATTCCCCAATAAAAATCTTTAAAAAAAAAAGTATTTTAAATTATAGTATTTGCATTTGTGTCACTTCTCTTACTAAATTGTAAGTTTCATGGAAGCCAAAAAAATCTTTGGCTTGAATGAGTGACTCAGAAATGTTTTTTTGAATAATGAAGAAGGATCTAATCTTAAAACACAAATGACTCACACTGATTTCTATTATAATTGTGAAAAATAGCCAGAAAATACTCCCTGTTCCTGTAAGGAAGATTTAAATGGAATACAATATTTTTTGCCATTAAAACCTTAATATCCCTATCAACTCTGCATGAATATGATCTTAGTTCATCTTTTCTTGTCTCTTCAGTATTCTTACAAAGGTAGGAATGTGTTGTTTCCTTTGTTTCAGACTTAACTGTCTATAAATTCAAACCAATTCTTTCTTGTAGGGCTCTTTAGTGAGGCAATTAATTACCATAGAATGCATTGTAACTCTGGGGTAAAGGTTTAACTTGCGTGCAAAGAGGTATTATTCCAGGAGAGTTATGACATGGACAATCTTTGGCTTGTGGGTGGAGTAGGCGGGGTAATGTGATAAGATAGCAGCTGAACAAACTCACTAAATTAAGAAATAGAGGGTGAAAACTTGCTTTGTGGACAGTTGGTAGAGAGTTCACCCACTGATACTTCTGAAGGAATGGTCTTAGTTATTAGAAAACTGGTGTAAAAGAGCCATTGTCCTCATATCAATTGTGCGGTTGGCATAAATGAATAAATTTCAATGGCTTCAATGATAGACATAGAAAAAACAAAACAAAACAAAAAACAGATTGCCTTGAATATTGAATCAACTTAAATCACATAATCCATTTATTTATTCCTTCAACAAATTACATTAAGTGCCTTTTATGAGCAGGTCTTATTCCCTTTCCTCATGAAGCTTACTTATATTTGTGTGCGAAGAGCAGACAGCAACAAGGAAATATATGGTGTGGCTGGTAATAGCAGTTATAGTAAATGCTATGATGAAAATAAGGCATAGAGTGTGGCTGAGGGTGGAGATGGTATTTCAAACAGGGGCGTCAGGAAAGACCCCACGGATAATGTGACATTTGAGTAGCGTCTGGAAGGAATGGAGTGAGCCCATTATCTGGCTGGGTAAGATCCCTGCAAAAGCCATTGCAAAACCTTATGTAGAAGCATGCTGAGTGTTTGCTAAGTACACTGTTGCTGCTACCAGTTCTCCCTCCTAGATTTCCAGCCAAGTTATATTACTTAATTTGGTTTTTGGAATAAATTTGGTTAATCTGAAAAGAAATTATAATTCATATAGCTTTGCTCATTTTAGTTGACACAAAAATATTCAGACAAGTAAATATATGGGTCTTTTGTCCTAAAAACAAGGTAAAACACACACACATAGAGACACATAACGACAACTCTTCCCCGCCCCCATGTTTTGTTTGTCTTACACTTTGGTATTCTTTTATCATTAGAGAAAATTAAACCAAAAGATGGGCCAAGAACCAGTATTAGTCACCAGCATGGTGGTGGCCACCCTTTTAGATGAATAATTCCCTGACAGAGAGGAAACACCTTCTGCTTCAAAAACTTTCACATCAAAGCAGAGGTAGATGTGTTGGCTGAACAATTATTTTAGAAAGACAAGGCAAAGAATCTTCATATTCATAGACATCTGAAGCCCACTTTACCAATGATTTAGTGGCTTACTGGCTTTAATGGATTTGAGAAAACTTTAGCTAGGTCTGTGCACATTCCAAGTCTGCCCTGCCAAAAAAGAAGGACTTTTCCTTCCTTATCTTTAGAGAAAAAAAATATAGTCAGCTTTCTTTCTTTCCGATAATTGGACTAAAACTGGTTGTCTTAACTTAGTCAACTCAATTATTTTTCTGCAATTCCATCAGACCAGGAACTAAAATATTAGAGCACGTAGATAAATAACTTCCAAATTTTACGTTTTTTTCTTTCTTTCTGGAATTTAGGGGAAGAAAAGGAGGCTCTTTTTAAATTTGAAGATCTGAATATTTTGTAAAATTCTGGCCATGGTGTGTATGTTTTACACACTCTGACTTTAAAATTAAAGAATGTTCTTCCTGTATCAAGAGAGTGGAGTTTATGAGTGGAAACTACTGTTGGCCATGTCATTATGACTACTTTACATTAAATAATGCATTTGCCACCTGTGGAGTTTATCTTAAAGAGCAGTGGGTGGCCAGGGCAAAAAAGTTTTGCTTTTTTTCTTACCTTTCTCCTTCCCATCATCCTTTGATGGCCCTCTCCATTTCTAATCTCAGATCTTTGGTGGAGGGTTTTCCCCCTTGTAGTCCATTCTTCAGATTGGCACCCTGTGCTTCACAAGCACTGTGAGGAGGGATGCAGAGAGTGACAGAGGCCTACTGCTCTTTGTTTTCACTCACTCTGAAGCAAATCTATAGCTTGCTCATGTATAGTTGGCACTGATACCATGATTAACATTGCATACATATCCCCAGGCCAAAACCTTGGAAATACTGCTAAGACCTGTGACTTTCAACTTGCATGAAATAACCTGTATCTTTTTGCTGCATTTATTTCTATTTCCAGGAGCACTGAAAAATTTTATAACCCAGAAGTCAAATACTTTGTGGTTTCCTAGTATGTTTCTTAACAAATTTGCAGTAGTGGTATGAAAAGGACATATTTCTGCTAATAGATGCAAGATATAAAATGTTGGCATTACCAGAACTAGAGACTTTCACAATAAAAAAAATGTATTATATAATGCGTATATAAACACACATGGATATACATTAGCTTTTCCAAAACTGCATAATTTCTATCTAAATTAAGCACAGGTAATTTTGTTTAGAAGCATGGCTTTCTGGCAATGTAACATAGTTTATTACCCTTCTCTAAATTGGTTCAAATTTACTTAAGTGTGTGTTCTATACTCCTAATGGTTATGTTAAAGAAACAAACATTAAGGCATAATCATTTTACTTACCTAATTTATTTATAGGTAATCTTCTATTAATTTTTTGCTCTTTATTTCAAAGCAACACACAAAATGAAGAAATATGCAAAATCGCTGATTTACATAGGATACATGGAAATAAAAATATCTAGATGAAAACTGAAAACATTACCAAATATATATATGCTTCCAAAACTCCTGATGTTATCCGAGGTTCTAGTGTTTAAGGTCATAGGTTAGATTCTTATGTGGGCCAGCTATGTCTTTGTCTTAAATGGGGATCAAGGAAGAACATCTATTTTTACCATTTGACAATGGACTCCATTTGACTCTTTCCATCCTGTGAACAATAATTACCATTTTTACTAGACACAAATCTTTGAAATTTTGACATTTTTTATTTACAGGCATATGATACTGTGGAACTACAAACACAATTTTAGTCATACATTTGCACTCATTAATTCTAAAGAAAGGCATTGCTTTCTATGCTAAAATACAACATTTATGGGTAAGATGCCCATTTTACTGAGACCCAGGTTTTTAATGACATGTTCTCCTAAAAAAAAAAAAAATAGTGACGAAACCACAATCATCAAGTCACAACTTATTTGGAGTTTTAAGCTTCAAATACACAGGAGAACAACTGGATCATCCAATATGACCTAATTTTCTGACCTCGGTTCCCTCTTGCCAACTTTCCACACTTGTAAATGGAGTGCAAATTCATGGAGGAAAAAAGAAATGCACCCAAGAGCTGTTAAAATTGAATCTATGCAGTAAATCTATGTACCACTGTGTAATTATAATAACATAAACAAATCTACTGTAAGGACATTCACATCAGACCTAATTTCATGCTGAACTATTATAATGCAATTAACAGCCTCATAGTCCTGTTTTAATTAAGCTCTGTTGTGAAATATGCAGCATTTGAACCTGTTCCGGCCTGTTTCATCTACCATTGAATTACTGCCCTTAACTTGTTTTCCTGCTGAACGATGAATTTCATTTAAGGATTACTGTTTGTGGGTCTGGCATTTGGTGGGTTCTTCTAAGCTTTTGTGCCTCCAGATAGAGGCCAGCTTTAGCTACTCAGATGTGTCCTATATGTGTAGTCTCTCGACTCACTTGTCTCAATAGATTTATTAACTCACTCTGGGTTCTCCTGGAAATGAAGGGACAGATCTGATTGGCTTAATGAAAGAGATTTCAGATGACAGCAGAGTTAACTTGTGGAGCTAACTTCAGATACTGGAGGGCACAGAAGCTGTCTTTGGCCTATCATTTTGCAGAAATATTGAGGGAACTGCTATTTTGCATAGATAGTATTTCGGCTGCCAAATAGTTTAACCATTACTCACTAGAAAATGGAAAACAAAGGCATCTATAGAAAATGCAGTTTACAGAAAAATCACATCCGGCTTCCTTCTTTTTATCCCTCACCTCCTCTAGGAGAGAATGTCTAGATTGTCTGGTATTTGCCTTAACAAATCTTTTCCTCCCTCTATTTGAATTGCCTCATGGCCTGAAATAAAATTAAGCAGGAAATATTACATGTGAACATTTAGATTGGTGATCAAACATCAGAGGTCCGTTTGCTGAGCACCTTGGTACTCAACAGCTAGTTTTAAAGAAATAGAGTTAAAAGTCAAAAAAGAACAGCATTGCAGAGAATAATGTTCTCCCACATAGATTATTCAGAAATGAACAGGAGAACTGAAGAAAAATCAAATGGTGATTTCTTCATCACTCCTTGCCTCCGCGTCCATCCTCTGATTTGCTTCTCTTCAGGTTTAGTTCCTGTTATAAAATATCCATGTTCTTTTTTTTTTTTTTTTACCTTGCCCTACTTTCTTAACCCTAGGGAGGATTTTAAGAAGGTTTCAATGCTAAGCATCCCCAATTGCTTCAGGCTGTCTTTGGTTGTAAGTCAGAATATAAAGCAATTACCCGTAGGGTAGGATGTGTTCGTGGCCAATGGGAGAATGTTCAATATAGTAGCAGGTAACTGAAAATATTCTCTTCTGCGTGAGCATCTGGTTCTGATTCTTAACCATTTCTGTGAGATTTTATGGCTCACTCTCCCTCACTTCTGTTGCGTCCTCCCTTCTTTTTAACCAAAGGGAGGTGTGTGTGTACTCATACTGCAAAATAATAGGGTTTAACTTGATCCACATGCCTCCTTATTGATAGGTATTTGATTATCCCAACTATCTCAAGAGCTGCTGGCTAGAAATTGTGAAAATGACCACAGTTGCTTTAGATATAGAACTTTATGATCCCCAAAAGGGGAGAGAAACATACTCCAGTATGTTTTTCTGGTTAATCTTCAATTCAAAGAACCTTGAGAACTTTCCATGAGATAGTAAAATTAAATGCCTATAGTAATTTGGATGCTGCCTCTATTTCTGTTTTCCATGACAAACTACACTATACCCTTTTCAAGTCAATAGGATGTTTGCAAAGTTCCTGCTCAGATCAAGGATACAAAAATCTTCCTTTAGATTCTTCCATATGAGCACTTAATTGAAGGGAAAATTCAGCATCCAGAATTGTAGTCTGATACAGTCTGGTTCTTCATCCACACACTAAGGCACAAAGATAATAGTGTCCTATGTGATCAAACATTTTACCACATGGCATGATCACAAGTACATAGGCTTTAGAGTCAGGCCAACCTGGGTTCAAATATCAGGGCTGCCTGATTATTGTTGGGATCTCAGGGGGCTACTATGTTATACACCTCTTTTCCCCACGTCATCTATTTAAGAAAATTAAGGAACACAGGACAGACCAAAGGAAATAAAAATGTCAGCCTTGTTACTGATAAAGCTGTTAGGGAGATGTGGCTGTAGACAAGCAGCCATGTAGGCTTCCAATTCATCACCCCATAATGAAGGTGGCTTGCCACAGACAGAGCTGGAATGCAAAGTTACTCTCAGAAGAAGCCTGCTCTTGTTAAAACTAGACAATGGACGGGTAAGGAATGTGGGCACTTCCTAAAGGCAGCCTGAGTCCGAAAGATAGCCAAGAGTGTAGGGGAATCTAAATTAAAGGAATAATGATTACCTGTTATAAATATTATATAACCGTGCCTTTGGGCAAGTTATTTAAATTTCTGAGCCTCACTTTCCTTATCTATGAAATGGGAATAAGAATATCAACCTGAGAATTGCAACATTAAATTAAAAAAAAATGTATGTGTTTGTATGTGATTGTGTTAACTGCTCACCTCAACACCTGCCAAAATAATGCTGATTTTCTTTCTAGTCTGGCCACCCCTTTTCCTCTTTGATCAGTCAAAGAAGTCCCTGGGTGGAAGGCAATTCACTCCTCTATTTCTTAGGATTAGAGATAGTTGAAAAGGAGAGGAAGAAGGAAGTACATATCAAAGTAAACAAGAATTATGTTTAAAAATCTACTATGCACAGTTTGCTGCCCCAATTTTAAGGTCACTTACCTTTTAAAAGAAGTCAGCTTCCAAAACAGGAAGTGTTGCTTTTCAGAAATATGTATACATCTTCATAGTCCTTTAAAAATGTGAATGGTGTCCAGGGATGCAATCTGGGTATTTTTTTATATCTCATTTCCAAGACTGAGAGGCTCTCATCTATCGAGACTCTCATTTAACTTCTGTCTCTCCAGCATTTCATGGAATGAGCAGGGACCCTATGTTTCTCCAGGACATAGCATGCTTGTTCCCATCCCTTTCCTTTTACTCTGCTTTGCCTGAAGTTTATCCTTTTACATGCAGAGGCTGGGAAGCTTCACGGAGGGGGCTGACTGTAAAGGGGGAAGGAGAGAGCTGGTCTGGAGCTGTGTGTGCAGGGTAGGGAACTGAGAGGCCTCAAGCTAGGAAGCTCTGACCCTGCTTCAATGTACAGACTGCTTGAGGGGCCTGAAGAGCAGCCTGTCATCATCCACTTCTTGATTTTACCTGGGGAGGTATGGTGTCACTTAACATCCTCACTAGGCTACCATGCAAATGAAAAATTAATTATATAAATGGATTTATATTCCCATCGTTGCTACCTCAGCTTTAACATAGTTCAGTAAATTTCTCTTTCAGATTTATTCAGTGCTGAACTGATTATTGTCCCTCCTCAAACCTGTCCTGCCTGCTTGTGATAGTCCCATTTCTGTGGCATCACTGGTCAGTGATGTCTCATGCTTGTTGTCACCTTTGAGGCATCTTTTCTACTCACAGTTCATACCTAGCCAGCACCCACACTTCGATGATTCTACCTCAAAAATTATTCACTCTGTCTCCAGTTCAACCCACCACTGCCTAAATACAGGGTCTCTCCATCTACTTTTGGTGAGATGATCTCCAATCTCTCATATATCTGGTCTACCCGTCACACTGTCTTCAAATCACTACTATGAAATACAAGTCAAATCGAGCCTCTCTTCTGCTCAGTAACTTCCAGCAGCTTCTCCCCTTTATGAATTACATTCAAAATACCTTAGCACAGCATTTGGCATCCTCGCAGTACCAAATTATGTTTCCAGCCTCACATCCTGATCCTCATATCTCTTTTCTGACCCAGTCCATGGACATTTCATTGGCTCTTAAGCCTGCTGTAAACTTTCACTCCTCAGTGCTGGAAGAGTACTGCCCCTTTGCCAGAGCACTTATGGCACTTTTCTTACCAATTGAAATCTCTCTACTATTTTGAGATCCAACTGAAACCTCACCTTCTCAATAAGGTTCCTTCTGGGCACTTATCACAATGAAACTTGTTTTAAGTTAAATGTATGCCAGTCTCACTGTGAATTCCTGTTAGATTGCTAGTTCCTGAAGCATGTTTATATTTTATCAAACACATAGAATAGATCCTCAGTAAACTTTAGTTTGTTTTTAATTGTATGAGTCCTTGATCTTTTCTCTCATTGAAGCCATTTCAAGATATTTACCACTTCCTTACCTGTTCATCCAGATTTAAATCTTATCTTATTATTGTCAAAGAATAAAATAATTGCTAGCTAGAATCTTGGGAGTTTATTGTCACTTATTGATTTGAACTAAATAGTAATTGGCCAGGACTTTTTTTCATATTATTAAATCTTTCCATATTTCTGAGGCTTTAATATACATGTATTTGTAAATCATCTTAGGAGGAGTTAACTTTGGAGAAAATGTTTGATATAGACTTTCTGCAATATCAGATAAATATTTTCTGCCTCAGAAATAGCCAGTGAGGAAAGAAAGCCATCAAATATGTTCCTCTATCTACTTCTGAAACTACCTGCAAATATGGAAATTGAAAATTCTAAAACGCAGCTGTATAGCTCAGTAGTTGTAGTAAAAGATAACAAAGATATCTGAGGACCAGAAGGTTTATCAGTCATAAAAAGTTTTAGAGCACTATAGTCTAATTTTCATTACCAATATTTTAAACAAGCAATAGAACACAGCCTTTTCAATTCACTCATAGTTCAATTTACATTAATGAAGACCCCACAGGGTACATTGTATTAGACAATGGATTGTTACTTGAGAAATGCTACTAGAAAATAAAGTCCAGTGAAGTTCAACAAAACTTGGTGTTGCCACGAAGGGAAAATAGTAGGTATATACCTAACGTATGCAAATTCCTGCTCTGTGCACTTCACTACAATGTATCTTTAATTTATCTTGTGCACTCTTTCGAGGATGCCAGAGACTTAGCACTTAGCACAATGTGAATAAAGAAAAAAAGAGCAAAGATTTCTTTTAGATGGAAAGCATAAACACCATTCATAAAACCATTCGTAAGAATTTTTTTTTTAATCAACACTGTCATTGTCGCAGCCTGCTTGATCTTCCTACTTTGGGTTAATATGGGAACCAATTACAGATTCATCTGTGTAGAATTAACTTTATGGAGCACACACTGGGGATTTGTCTATCTTCACTATTTAGATATATGTCATAAAAATATGCATGGAATGGAGTGCAGGCACTGCAGATGGCAGAGACTTTCAGATTTATTGTAAAATCATTTAAAATTGGTTATGCTCTTGCCAGAAGTTAATTAAATTTTTTTCTTTCTTTTCTGGGGCTGGGGGGTTGGGGGGGGATTTATGTCTCACTAGGTGGCAGTGTATGATTATATCTGGAAAAGCCATGGCGTCAAGTCCAGCCTCTCCAGCTGTGACCTCCAACATCTAAATGAAATTTCTGTGTCTGCACTTGGTCCAGGAGATATAACTTCTCATGTATCTATATACACCGTTTATCCCAGTGGGTTCCAAGAGCTATACCGCCATTTTATCAGACTCCCTGGTGGTGCTATTGTTGAGGTATGTATATGTTGAGGTATGTATGTGAAAATATTTAATGCAAATGCTGTACATGTTATAGTGCACAAATATGTGTGTGTGTGTGTGTGTGTGTGTGTGTGTGTGTGTTTATACTTGATTTCAAAAGCTTCAAATTACTTGACAAACGTGTAGCAATTAAAGTTTCTAATACCATAGTGGCTTTGAAGATGTATTTCAGTGTTTTCCTAAAGAAACGAAGTTACGGCATAAGAAAAAATGTTTCTGAACATAAATAGCTATGTGGGAGAAATGCAAGAAACAAATCAAGTGAAATAATTCAGGATTCTGCCTCCAAAAACTTGGACTCAGTGAACATTTGTAAACATCAGCAGGTTAATGAAGAAGGGTTCTCTGAGTTCATGGACACTTTAGTGCCTTAGGAAAGCCCTTCACTTAAATGATCTGGCAAAAAATAAGCGACATGGTGACGTTTCTTTTATCTTTTATAAGAAAAATCTTTAAAAAATAAAGAAAAGCACCATCCGTAAATATTTTAAAAACTTTTTAAAGTAGCATTTGGCAAACATCTGGAGTCACGCTGCCTCCTAAAGAGTCAAGAGTCTTTAGGTGAACCGAGTTGGAGTGGAAAAAAAAAGTCTCTTATGTTGCGCCATATCCTCAGAATCCAAACTGCATGACATGTCAAATTCAGAGATGTGGCCCCATTAGCATCAGTGTTGTTGAAACATTGAGTCTGAAAGATTGTCTTTTCCCATTATTTGGTGGAAGGGTTGAGGAGGAGGAAAATTCGCACACATATTGGTTTTTTGTTCCCAGGTTTTGCTGGCATGCAAATCACTTAACAATGGCAAAATATTAGTTAGCAAAAATTTGCAGAATGAAAATATTTCTGTTCCCACCACATTTTCCCTATGGACTTTAGCCATTGTTGGTTTTGTTATGAAGCTGATGAACATGTGTCCTCATAAAATGCCTTTTGAATGTAACCGTGAAGAAATTGCAGAGTTTTCAGTGTTCAGTCTCATAGGTAGGGAGCTTCGTTCCACTCTGCCAGTCCACAACAGGGTTTGGGGGCTTGAGTGCCTCCCATAGTCACTCTACTCAGAAAAGCACAGATGTGCCAGGCAAGGTTGCACATTAGTTCACCTCCTTTCTCCCTTCCTGAGGTGGGATGTGTGTAAAAGGGAATTGCATATATTGTGATAAGCAAGCAGCAGGGAGGCAGATTGTGACAGCATCTGATGTAATACTTTGGGGGCTTGGGTCATGGCTGCTCTTGGAACTGCTGCATAATTTTTTTTCAGGCTTCTGAAGCATTTGCTTTAGAAACCTTCTTGTGGAACAAAACTGTCACAGCTTATTATTATTATTATTATTATTATTATTATTATTATTATTAATTTGCAGAGGCATGTGCTTAAATATAATATTTGTACCCACCATGTGCTGAAATCACTGAAATAACTCAAGAAGCCAGGATGTCAGGGGTGTCTAACCTTCTGCTACAAAACGTCTTGTAGTTCCCAGGCCATGAGGTCTGAGTGGGAAACCCATGTGTAAGGTGACCTGTACTCATGCACAGAACAATCAACAGGGTCCTTCGATTCACTTACTTCTGCATTTGCTCCAGGACCTTGGTTTAGTCATTTTCCACTACTATGCCTACATCCTTATCTGTAAAACTGGGTTATGAATATTTATACTACCTGCCTTATAGGGATTTAGAGATTAATGAGAGAACATCTGCAAAATACTTTTAGCTTTTTTGTTAAAAAGGTACAATGCACATTACCAAGTATTTTGGATCATGCACAAGTTCATTTAACTTGTAAACAGTTTTTTCCAAGTCCTAATAGTAACATTATGCTAAAATTAAAATAAACTCACTTCTGGAAGGACTGAGTGCTGGGACAATAGGTATTATTGACCCATCAGATTTCCATTGCTTGTATTTTCACACCATTGCATTGTATGCTGGTAATGGTGGAAGCATACTGGGGCACTTCTGAGTCTCTGCCCAATTGATATGCAATCAAATGCTAAACCAGCTTTCCTTGTTTTTCAGATTGCACAGGGTCCTGCTCACTCTTCAGCCTGCAGTCTAAACCTTACGCATTTATTTCTTCACATTTACGTTACCTTCCTTCTGCTCTGTGAAATCCATGAAATCCACTTTGAACCAACCTATCCCCTTTGCACCTTCTCTAACACTTATCACACATTCTACATTTTATTTTTTGGCCTTTCTAAATTTGTCCCTGGCATTAAATTTTCTCTCCTAGAGGACAGGTATCATAAAACAATCCCACAGCATATGGAAGATCTGGCAAATTTTCTTTCAGACACCTGTTTGGCTATTCAACAATCTTCCCACACCCTTTATCTCTCTCCTGATCCCTAACATGTACTGCCCGGTCTACAATTGGCCTTTCAATCTTTAAAACCTGAAAACAGATGGAATTGGAGACTGGTTTTGTAATCTCAGTGAGAAAAGAAATTCACGTATTATCTTTCCCAAAGATGTATGCATTATAAAGAAATTGAATAAAAGCACCTAGGTAGATTATACTTTCTGGGTGAAAGAAACATCCATTAGGCTTTTAAAAAATATGATTTATAAGTAGTCACCCACTTGGATTAAAGATAACGATAACTTCGACCTTTGAATTCCCCATTCCTGTACTAGGTGCATTGTTGATACTCAAGGAAATCTATGAAATGCATTGAATTTCTGGATGCCAAAGTGTGCTACGTGATTGGTAATTAGGCACCATAATATCCTTGTCATTAATGCCCACATTATGTGAATTGAGGGAACCTACACCTGGAAAATTACTCACATTCACTTAGATACCTGTAAGATCCATGCCACATTTTTATTAAATATTCTGATATGGGAACAAACAGGTAGCTGTGTCTGGGCCTAATTTATTTACAAATTTTATATGGCAATACACATGAAACAAAAATGAGTAATATTTTGCTTCACTCTTATAAATTGAACTCTATTCTCAAAGGTTTTGTGGTGGTTTTTAATTAAATAGGGTATCTAGTTATCTAAGTTCCTTTTGCATTTAACACAGCTCTAACTTGTACTGAGAGTGAGTTCTAAGCCTCTCCTTACTCTGATATGAAATATAGGTCAGATATTCACCTCTCCTTTTTTTCTCAGAAAAACTCTAGCAATTCATGTTTGAGCAAATTATCTTCAAGTGTTTATTTTTGTGGAAAGCTATGCGTTTGGAAGAGAATGATTTCTGCACTAAAGAGGTCAGATTTCACGAGTCTGAAATAGAAGTTATATTACAAACAATCTTTCCTATGGATTTGTGTTCACCATTTTTTTCATCCAGGCCTGTGACCCAAGATGACAAGGCTCTTATAGCGTTCTCTATATTTTGCTTTAAAATATAAATTCTCCATGTTTGTCAGAGTTGGTTATTGGTCTGTCAGGCAACGAGCACCTCTTCTTAATTCTATTTTTATCCGCTTCTCAGAGCAAAGCTTTGTTTCTGCTCAGAGGTAGGGATATCATGAGGGCTTTTTTTCTTTTTTTTTTTTTTAAGTACAAAGTTACTCTAAAGTTTTTAGTGCTACGAAACCTAGAAACCCAGGCAAGACTAGTGCAGATTCATCAAGTCACAAATAAGCTTCTCAATCCCAGGGTATCCGTCGCAATTAAGAAAGTCCTTGGAGCATTAGTTGGGTGGAATGGGAAAAGGGTTTTTTGTCATTAGAGGCAGTGTCGCCTGGTGGTCTGAGCAGAGAAGAGGGAGTCAGGAACTCAGCGATCTAACAGAGGCTCTGCGAGGCCCTGCTGCGCAGCTTCAGGCAAGTCTCTGAGCCTCAGGAGGACGGGCTCACCTACTTTGAATCTCCCATCTGAAGAGCTCCTTACCCAGGGCCAGGAGATACACAGCAGGAAGCCTGATTCCTTGTCTGCAAAATGAGAATATGAAAACTTGCCTAAATAACAGATTAACCAATTAGTGATTGTTAAGTGCTCTGCTGATAGAAAGCAGCAGGAGAAGAAAGGCAAGACCGAAAAACGGAGACACAATTTTATTAGATGGGTTTTCCTCAGCACTGGATTTCTCTTCTGCTCTTGCCTCTGAATGACCATACAGTGCAAAGAGCAGGTGTGGCGACTGGACTTCACCTTATTACCCTCAATGAGAAGACAGCAGACGAAGCTGACTCTGTTTTGCAGGACTGCACAAAGCTTTAAATAATGGGGACAGGGTTTCATATTTTGTCCTCGAATCAATGAGCTGCAGGACAAAACATCAGACAAATAACTGCGAGTTTTCACCTTTAATGCTTCTATTTTAATATCTTTCAGAAAAGATTATTTAGTGCATTTGAAAATTCCCATATCCATCTTTTTTACAATGACCAATATACAGTGTGTGTGTGTGTGTGTGTGTGTGTGTNAGAGAGAGAGAGAGAGAGAGAGAGAGAGAGAGAGAGAGAGAGAGAGAGAGAGAGAGAATAATGTGAACGAGAAATCAATAGGTAAATACAGAAAAATTGGGATCTATAGAAAATATTTACTAAACATATATAAATTGTTGATGATAGCTTATATTTTTAGGGGGAAATTTCCTCCCTCTAGTTTTTCCTTTTGCTGGAAGTCATTGTCCATGGGAAGGGGCCAAGACATCATTATGTTTCTCATCATTCATAATTTTAAGCTGACCCCCCAAAATATTAATATTAATTTATTTATGTAAATGGAAATCACATTTTCATTTCCCAAACTTAGAACACTTTACATTTTGCGCACAAGACCTGCAGAAGAAGATGCAGAAAGTCCTCTGGGCACTTTTGCTTACATGACAATATTGAAAATAAACCTTAAAATGAAGTAGTAATAGCCAAAGTTATGGCTTTGCATAAAATATTGCTAAAAATGTCAAGTACAGTAATGTCTTTATTTCTGGTTTTCAAATTCAACTTAACAGTTTCCACTTTTATTGATTAAAAAAAAAACAACAAAAAACAAGGTCCTGCTACTATTTCCCATTTTCCTTTCGCTAAGAAAGATGGGCTATTTTAGTGAATTATAGAGGAGGGTCATTTTGTTATATCTAAAACATAGATCTTATTGTAAGCATATTAAAAACACAGAATGCAAAAGCAAAGAGGAATTTAGTTATTAGATTAGTATTAGAATATAATGTTGCTTAAAAGACATTTTCCTGTCATGAAAAGTCTTGAATAGACATACTTACTAATAATTTAAGTACATATAAGAATGTATATCCCTTTGAATATTACTTGAAAAAATTATTATTCCCATATATATGTGTCAAAATAAGTTGTTTTATTTGTCCATAATAATTAGGTCAATGTAACTTGCTATGAAATGGTTTGCCTTTCAAAAAAGTAAGTTAGATGATTCTCTCCTCAGGTTTGATTTACCATTTATATATTATTGGCAACCTGTAAGAGGAAAAATAGTACAGTTTTTAAAAAATTACTACACTATAATAAATACAACAGATTTCATACATTTTCAGGAAATGTAGCTATTTATTTTTAAAAAACAATTTCCTTAGAAAATCATGAAAGACTGCTTTTATTCTATTTATAATATATCAAGATGCAATTTTTAGAGCAATTTTAGAAATTCTACAGGTCTTTTAAAAAATAACTACTCTTGTCTAATCTTATAAAATATTAAATTTCTCTAACCTACATATGTATTCATAATTTGAGACAATCATTCATTAGTAATTCTTGTTTTTCATATGCCTCATATTTTTATTTGTGTATGAGTATATAACAAAAAGAATAATCAAAAATATATTTTTGAAAATACGTACAGATAAAATAATTCTCAGGATCTTAGATTTCTTTTGAGTCTCCAAATGATTGGAATGTATGAAAGCTATAGAAAAGATTTGTTCTATTATTGTATTCCTATATCTGTTATAAATAGTGTATACATATGCTATATTGGAGAAGAAAGATTTCCTGGCATTCTGTCACAGAAATGTTTCAAGAGGCATATTAGGTGTAAAGAAGCAGTTTAAAAAATAAGCCTTGATGTTAACTAAAACATGGAAAATCTCTATAAACATAGAGGTGAAGAAAAAAATCTTTATTTCACAGTTGATAAAGATTAAATGTTTTACCCTGAATAAAAATTTGTTTACTTTTAATTCTGTATATTTTTCTCTCTTATTGGATTGGATTTTGGAAACCGTACCTTAAAGTGTGACTTAAATGTGGAAACATATTTTTATGGCTCTCTTTGTGTATTAATTTTGTTACTATATTTGGAAGAAAATTTAGTTTTTGCATTATAAATGTATTTTAAATCCATGCATCTGAAAGTTAATGCTTGAGATGAGCATTTTTAGAACATGCCATAATACTATAATCAGTGATTTTTTATCTTGACTCCATTTGACAAGGCTGCCTAAGACTGATTTCTTAAAAAGTCACAGATAATGCTTGTGAAAAAAAAAAACAAGCGACAAAACCCTTAACATAATTATTTTCCTTACATTTATGTACAGAAATATCTTGGTGCATTTTTTAATTGTGTCAATATTAATCTAAAAACTATTTACCAATGTGTTGATTTCTTCTCTGCAAGAATCCATAGATATAGGAATATGAGTTTCTCCTTTTAAGCGTATGGAACAAGTTCTTCCATAATTACCTGAAAAAAATTATTTAATGATAATACTATAAAACAATGGAAGAACTGGTTGCTTAGTGTCATTATTTTTACATATTTGTATCACATAAGTTATTTTTAATCTTACATTTTCTAAAACACTGACATAAAATCATATAAGTTTATTTTGCGTGCAAAATCACATATAGTATGTTGAATGACACTTAAAAGGAATGAAACAGTAGCAGTAGCTTATTTTCTGAAGCAATCTTGACACTAATGCTAAATTACAACTCGGAAACATCTAGCATTTTTACCTTTATGAGAAAAGGCTTTTTACATATTTAACATAATTCCAAGGAAAATAAACTGGAATTATGTATAAAGATATGTACACTGTAACCAAAGGGCATTTATATTCCCCTGTAGAATACTTACAATGATTTTATTGCCATTTTGTGTCATTTTCTAAAGGATATAAAATACAGCCAGTAAACAAACTAGACTTTAGATTTAAGGTGACAGCTGCTCCTTCAGAAACAATATTTAGATATTTAATCTTAAGAACATTCACTATTTTACATCCAAGTATACTTTTGCAAAAAATGAAAGGATGGTGTGCTTTGGCTTATAATCTTTGCAGCTGTGATGATCAACAGGGCCGCCACTACCAACACTCCAGGATCGCTAAATCTCAGAGAATAATTTCAGTGTCGGCCTTTACTTCATTGCTTGAAGAAATTAACATCTGTGTTCTACTTTATCAAAATGCAAAACATCCTTTTACTAAAATAACGTTGATTTAACTATTACTTACACAGTATCATATTATTTCCAGTTCTGTTTTGAAATTTACAGTTGTGATCTAATTTTAATAGACTTTTTACCCCTCGTACAGATTGCTGTCCTTCAGGTATAGGAATCTGAATTCCGCTGGGGGAAAATCCCATTTCATTACCGAGCCACGATGGGTTTGACGAGGCCTCGAAATATGGCTGTGTTGCTGCAGCCAGTGAATTAGTGCAATGCATACATGAGTCCTGTGTTAAGTGGGCATATTAAAACAAAATTTATCTGAAATGCTTTATCTATTGTATTTTATTATCCTTCCTCCTGATCCTCCTTACCGTATTTATAATGTCCTCTCACTGAAGTTTTATCAATGTGTATTTTTCAGCTGCTGGATAGGACCCATTCCGCCAGCTAGACTGTAAATCAAGTCAACTTCACTTTTCCAATTAGACCATTAGAGGATATATCTACCTTTATTAGCAGACAGTTCACTACCCCTTTCTTAAGGCCTGTTTTAGGCACACAGTTTCTAAGAAATCTAGGGACTTCTTTACATCAAAGAGGGCCAGGCCTGCTCCAAGCATGAGACAGAGGAATTAATGTGTGCTGTTTTCTCCACGGCCATGGGCGTCGCTGTTGAACACTAACATGGCCTGAAGGAGGATCCTTGTCTGTCTCTACAGAAATCCTTTGCTAGTCACGCTTCCGAGCGGTGCCACAGATACATCCCATACTTGCACTCGGTTCTTTCCAATCATAAATATCTAACACCAATAAATAAATAATAGATACATAGATAGATAGATATCTAACACCAGGGGCTGGGGTCCTGAATGGCGAATGAAGTCCTTAGTATTTAAGGCTTCAGTATCGACCACATACTTTTTCAGAACTAGTTTTCCTCCAAAAAAGTTAATTATGAGAGTTTTTGCCCATTTTTGTGTTGCTTTTATGAAAGAGTAGAATTTGGAGTTTCTTACTTGGCCATTCATTGATGTTCTATATTATTTCTAAAATCTCCATTCTGACAGTGGAATTACTAGGCCAAAGAATATGACAATTTAAAAGAATAGATATGTATGTGTATATCATATATATATATGTATGTATATATATATATATATGTATATATATATATATATACATACATACATATATATATATATATACATATATATATATGAAATCTCCAAATTGCTCTCCAAAAAGGCGAACAAATATATAACCACAGCTGCAGTAAATGGAGTTTGCCCAATATTTTGATAATCTTTTTTGCTTGTAGCCATACAAATTATGCTCTCTGCACCATAATAAGTTAGTGCTGTTTGTAATAGGAGACCACATGAATATTGTGGTTCACTATCATTTTCTGCCTTTGAAAAATGTTACATGACTACGTTATTTTTGTTTATTTTTAAAACATAGCACATTTAAACACAAGGTATGTCATGAGATCTTAGTTGTTTGTAATATTTATTTTCAAGCAACATTTCTTCCTAGTAATCAATGAAACCCATAAAATAAAATAAAATAAGTATGATTATAATACTATCTGATTATTTTTCTAGCACAAATCATTTGAAATGAAAGACTCCACATAGATTGATAAAAATTAAAAGTATTTTAAAGTCACTTTATAATCACATTACAGTAATTGAAAAGTGACCTGTCTTGCACAACAGTTAAATCAAAAGTGACAACAAATCAGTTTTTTTAAGGCTAGTTATATTTTATTTCCCCCTCCTCAAACCTATCAGGCCAAACTATATTTGTTAATTTAAAGTATACTCACACATCAAATCATTTTATAGAAATACATTTTTGATACTTTATGGTGGTGGCTGTGATGTGGACAATGGGAATAGTGAAAACTGTAGGAGCAGCTCAGAAGAACCAGTGCGACTCAGAAGGCTACATGCTGTTGGTCCGTGGCCCTGGTATGGTGCAAGGCAGAGAAGTGTTTCCAGATAATTGGTTCAGATGATAACTAGGGATGTTCCTCACATCTCCAGCAAACACTATTCCTGCTCCCATGTCCCTTCTTATCCACACACTATGGACTCTTTTAGGAATTCCTGTCAATAAAGGCATATTACTCAGTATGGAGACATCCTAATAATTCATTTCTTAGAAGATAAAATGGTGATTGAAGTTATTACTCTGAATCTAATTCTCAATAACAAAGGAAGATTGTAAATGACAGGAAACTTAAGGGAAAGAGACTTCTGGTGAACGCCAAGTGCCACCCATTTGATATGAGGAATGTGCATTTCAGAAGTTCTGGGAACAATTGGCGTGATACAGCACATGAGGACCTGAAAGGAAAGGTATCTCAAGAGGCATGGCCCTGGGTCCCTAGAATTGTGATTCTGATTTGCATGTTTAGATAGTCTTGATGGGAAATAAAAGAAGGCATCTAAATAAATGCTATTGTGGCACAGAATGTTTCTCAACAAACTTAGCTTTTAAAAGATCACACACAAATAAGTAGAAAAAAGAATACATAATAAAGAATAAATATAAGAGGTGGTTAAGAAGAATGACAGGGAAGCAAATAATGGAAAAGGACTACAAGAATGTCGGTACCAGTGGGGAAGGGTACTCCAGGAGGGCCAGGCAAGAGAGATTCAACCAGACAGGAAAAATCAAGGTGTCCGAAGATACCTATTTTTGTCAACGCTATTTAGTTGTATATGCCAGACATCTAACCTGTTTCTATTTAATCACAAAAAGGTATCTAGTAACTAACATAAGTGAGAATTACAATAGATATTCTGATGGAATGGCTGAATTCAGTTCAAAAGATGTTATCAAATCTCTCTCTCCTGTTTTCATTTCTGTTTCCTTCTTGGGTGTTTTTTCATTTGGTAGCATAGCTCTAGGCTTTTATTATTCCTAGTACTTGGTATCTTGGAAGGCCATTTTCATTCCCCAGTATTGCAATCTGTACTTTTCTCTCCATGTGCCCACCCCTAGAGCGAGGCTTTCTGATTGGCTAGCTATGTGATTTATAGCTCCACTGGGAGCTGGAAAAGTAGTTCTAGAAGGAGAAAATGTCTTCTGTAACCAAAAAAAGAGCTTGTCTGATAAACAGATATCCTCTTTGCTAACCAGAGAAGTGCATTCGATTTGCCAATGTAGATGTAGCCATGACTCCCTGGCTTTCACATCAGGATAGGATAGCCTTCAGTTCAAGAGACCATGAGTTCTAGGGAAAACAATTCCTCAGCAGAATGCTTGTAAATGTTAGATACCTTCAAGATGTAGGAAAGACATATGAAGTCAGTGAAATTGATGATTATTATAAACATCCCAGGAATAAACCCAAACTGTGTGTGACAAGTGAAACAGGATGTTGGCATGATTTCTAGTTGTGCTCAAAGACAATTAGCCTTGTATATACAGAGAACTTCTCTAGGGACAATGAGTTCCTACTAAAAGGAATGTTGTCCTGTGTTTTCCCTCAACTTTTTTTTCTATTCATTTCATCACACAAAAGTTATTAAAGGCAAAAAGGAAAATTCCAGTGTTGTATTTGATTTTGGTATTTTTTGGTTTTATAGAATTAGGATAATTCACTTTTCAAATATGTGTTCATTGCTAATGACCCTGTGTTTTATATATTAGAAAATATTATACAAAATGTAATTTACAGTTTTAGTGTGTTATAAAATTATTGTTAAAGTCAGAAATAAAACCAAACCGTAAAACCTAAATTGTAAGCTTTTGTTAAACTGTACTATTAGGTTAACAATATGACATTTCAGGGGATTTCCAATGTAATTTTTTTTAAAGGAAAATAATCACAGCTTTTATGCATTCCACCTCAATTTTTCTCTGAAACGTGGTAAAATAATGTGCCATTTTATCACCACTTTTTAGGTGTTTGGTGATATCAGTGGCTTAAAGTTTATCCCCAGTGAAGTGGTCACATCTATTCAGGAGCATATAAGCGAAATGCACAGTTCACTGGAAGACTCCTCTGATATTAGATCAAGAGAAATGAAAAGAATCCATTAAAATGAAAAGGTATTTTTTCCACTGATCGCTTATTTAACTCATTGCTGTATGTGAGTAAATCAACTAAGGAGCCACCACATGCTATTTTCTTCTTGTTTTCATAAAGCTCCACAACGGTGCACAGGTCATGGTGAGAAGACAAATTCTAACTTCCTTTTCAACCTCCTGCCTCATAATACGTACTTGACTAAGATTCAGTGACCAGTATTGGGGACAATAGCTTGAAGTCATGATCATCCCCAATACATTTTGAGACAGCTTAGAATACTGCTAATCTTTGTTAGCTTAGTAAGAGCTGCTTGGTTACTGTGGCATTTAAAGAGGGAGAGGGTGCCATTTTTCACATTCTTTTATAGTCATACTCTTTCATTTGGAAGGAATAAGGGGATGGCTAGAAGATGATATAACTAAATCTAATTAAATCCCCTGTCCCCTTAGTTAGCTGGGAAATTTCATATTTTCTGTTTCTAGAAGAAACACCAAGAAAAAAATGGAAAAATTGAATAAAGAAAATAAATCACTTAAATGAGTTGTTTTGCAGAGTATCTATTGTGTATTATAAGATAACAGCAACCAACCCCAAACTGGCTGGCTCAGATTTGGACCCCTGGCATACACTCAACTCTTTCTAAAGGGATCCAATTAGCACACCCACCTTTCTGGCTCTTATATTATCCATTTTCTCTTCACTCCTTTGCTTTCTACTCTTTCTGTACTGAAAGTTTAGAGTACGATTTATTATTGCAAATGGCCAACAAACTATCGAAGGGTTGATGGGTCATAAAAAAATCCTGCATCGTTAAGAATCCTTTGTCCTCATTACAGAGCAATATGTAGAATGGATATCTAGGCCCTCTGATCTTTTGCACCCTTAAGGAAGAATGAGCAGGTATTTTAGACACTTCTCTCAAATGGAAAGTGATGTTTATTAGAGGGGTCAAACTGATACCTATAACTAGGAAATATGTGAACACATTTAATCCTGGTGATTTTCAGTCCCCAACTTTAATCATTGTCTAACAATTGTGACATCTTCAGTCTAACATAAAGTGTTTACATTAAGGATTACACTACTTGTCCCCTCCCTCTATTGGCAGAAATCAGCATGTGTATATACTGTCTATATTTTTCATCCTGCATGGCCATTATTGAAGGCAGATCAACATATATTAATATTTCTGTCAACAGATCTCAATTTTACAGAAAATAATAAATATTCTAAACATGTTTTAAAAGTTTAAATTATCGCACCTACAATACCTCATGCAATTAGACTCCTTTCAGGACGGTACTTAAGTTTTACTATCACTGACTTCTTTCCTTCCACACCTCCACTCTTATAATTACTCATAGCTCTGATCACTAGGTCCTCAACTCCACTTTCACTCAGAAGTTTTGTATTTTAGTTCCATGCTGTTGCCTTCGCCATTATAGCATGAGTTACGTGTGCAGAGAATTTTTCAAATGTATCCCCCTATTAACAAAACTTAGAACAGAGCTTGGCACTATGCATAGGCTCAACAAATATTTACTGTTGGAAAGATGGCATGAAGAAGAAGTGGGTGCAGATTAGGGCCAGGTCTTTATTGTGTTCTTATTTATAGTATAAACAAGAAGTCCCCCAAAGAAAAAGAAAAGTGGGGCCAGATACAGTAAAACAAATTCTATGATAGAAATGCATCAGCACAAAATATACTGAGATGGAAAAAAATACATACATATAAGTAGATTTCTGCACCTTAAGCTGTATTTCATTAAATTATTGGGTCAAATTGGGATATGGGAAAATATTTTCACTGAGCTGATATATTGTTAATTGTATTGATAAAAATACCTACCCATTTTGTAAGTCTGTCAGTTTTATTTGTATTTCCCTCACTAAAATTTATATGAGGGCAGGAATCATGGTCTGCTTTTTTTACTGTTCTCCCTGATCCTTTAATACTATCATTTGAACTAGTAAATGTTCAATACATTTTGGTTAAATTAAAGAATAAACTGACAGACCAAGTTTCACTTGACTTTACATTTATTGTGCTGTATGACAGTGAATTGAATGAACAATATGGAGATCAACAATCAATTAATACTTTTCTTTTTTGTGTATGTGTGTTCCCTTTAGGAATTGGTGGCCCCAATGGAAAGATGGGTGTAATTAAGAAAAGCAATATTTTCTGGCCCCCGAAAAATGCCCATGACCACAGTATATTTCCTAATCCAAGGAGTCTTCATCTATATTATTGCAAAGCATGAGTTGTTCAGTATTTTAAAATGCAAGTCTATAGAGTGTTTTGTTGCTCTTTTTTTTCTTTTGTTGTTTTTTTTTATTTTCCTTGTCATTGAACTGATCTTACTGAGCATTAAGTTATAGATTTAAACTTTCAAAACATTATATATTGTGTGTATGGTGGGTAGAGATTTACGAACATGTTATTTCAAGAGTTATCTCTTCTTGTTGAAAAGGACCATTCTAATATTAGCAGGCTCAGTGCTATAACTCACTCCAATGTTGAAGTAAGGTTTTGGCACTGTCTTACCTTTGAAGTAAATGCCACATTTGCATTGGCATTGAATTAATCTGTTTAATTTAGATTTTTTGGATGTACTTGTATGATTAGGTTCTTAATAAAAAAATAGAGAAAGAAAAAATGGACCTTTTTATTGTTATAATCAATTACTCTCATTTTATGTGGCCCTCTGTGAACTGTGAATAATAATTCCATAAATAAAGAGAGATGAGGTGGTTTTTGTAAATAAATGCTCTATAAGAACAGAGCTGTAACATAAGAGTCTCCAGTATAATATATCCTTAGCAGTATATATATGTGTATATATACATATATACACATGTATATATACACATATATACACATGTATATATACACATATATATGGCAAAGTGTTATTTCAAAATTCAAGATAGGTTTCTGAGGGGACTATACATATCTATGAATTCAGTCATCAGTTTTTCTCAGTATATTGAGGATAATTTATAATGCTAATAATTATTTTTCAAAGATCTACTAGTAAAAAAAGCTTTGCTTTATATAATATAATAGTTACCAACTGGCATGTGCTATTCACATTGCTGTTTTTGTCTATGAAGATAATGTACAAGACAAAATACGATTATAATTGAAAACCATAAATTAAAAAAATGTTAACAGATCATTTTTATTAGTACCTACAGTGGTCTTATTGCTTAAATCGATTATTCATTTGAAATTAAATTCTGTTAAGGAATGAAAATATAAATAAAAAGACTTTAAAATGTAAATGCTAGCTATAAATTGAAAAGTGAGATCTATTAAATATTCTTTGTATTAAACTCAGTGACAATAGATAAATTACACTAAGTGTCAGTTAAGCAAGTGGATGAAAAATGAGTGATTTTCATCTTTAAGTATGTTGCTAAGTGGTATGCACTAGCATTAAAAGCAAATTACTTATCACTTCACCAACCACAGCATGAGATCATTCTATTGGAAGCTGTATTTTCAGTCTTTCTTGGTCCTCAGTTTTATTAAATAAATCAACTGATAATGGTTGGATAAGCAGAGGAACAATCCTTGATGGCATTATGACATTTCCATTTCAAAAGTGCTTATTCAAGATGTCTCCAAACTGGTCTTACCTAGTCACCGACAATTCACACACGTGCACATGCATACACTATATATGTACAAACTAGCCTTTTCTAGTCACCAAGAGTTCACACATACATGCACACACACACACTATAGTGCTTGAATAAGCACTTTTAAAATGGAAATACAATTTAATGTGGTCCAGCCACCTATGTGAATCACAAATCCCTTCTACAATATCACGTCCGGTTGGCCAGATAGCTTAATCTCAAAATCTTTATGTGTGAGGAAATCACCACTCCAAATGAAAACTTCATAACTCTTACTACTAGGAATTTTCTAGTAGCTTGCAAATAGCTACTACTGGGTTTGAGCTCCTTGTGAGAACCCACTAAATACAGCAGCTTAGACAGTAAGTCCTAACAAAATAGTAGTTGACTGAGGGAAATAAAGTAAGCCTTTTTTGTTTTCTAAGTAAAATTCATTTCTTTTTAATACAGAGCATTTACACTTATTTTTCTATTTCTTACTGAGGAGGAGTGGGGCGGGGTTGGACAGAGCCGATATAACTCAGAGTTGAAGAAGGTAACTCTGGGTACTCCCTCCAGGAATCCAGAAAAAGTTCCATTGCCCCCTCACCCCCCAACACACACACACACACACACATACAATATATGGTAGTTCCCCATACCTGCGGTTTCAGTTACCTGCGTTAAGTCATGGTCTGAAGATATTTTAAAAACCTCCAACTTTAGAGGATTCCTAACCATCAACATCATCTGCTCCAGACATCCAGCATTGACATTGTCATGGCTCAATAATCTTTCTTTTGATGTTTAGTCAGAAAGCCAATAGTAACCTAATGCTCCATCACAATGCCTATGTGATTCACCACATTACGTCTCGTCAAGCAGGCACTGTGTTATCTCATATTGTCACAAGAAGAAGAGTAAATATGGTACAGTAAACTATTTTGAGAGAAAGATCACATTTACATAACTTTTATTACAGTATATTGTTATAATTGTTCTATTTTATTGGTTATTGTTGTTAATCTCTTACTGTGCCTAATTTATCAATTAAACTTTATCACAGGTATATATGAACAAGAAAAACATGATATATATATACATATATATGTATATACATATATATCTATATATATGCATATACACACACACACACACCAGGGGTGCCAAAAAATGTATACAAGTGGACACTTTGGTCAGTGTTGTTCAAGCAGTAGATTGCCGTAATCAGGAGTGTCTGGACGCTGATGGTAACCACTTTGAGCACCTCTTGTAATTGCAGAAATCAAACATGACTTGTATGCATCTTTTGTTATCAATATATATTGAGTATCACAATTTTAATACAGTTTTCCTTTCTTAAAATGTGTATACATTTTTGGGGGCACTATATCTATCTATCTATCATCTATCATCTATCTATGATTCTGTACTATCTGTAGTTTCAATCATCCACTGGGGGTCTTGAAATTTTTGTCTCATGGATAAAGGGGGACTACTGTATTAAATTTAAATGTTTGTCTACTGTATCAATGCCTGCAATGCTTTAAATAAGACCACATATTTGTATTATACAGTAAGATATTGGTCTTGTGGCATGAAAACAATAGATCTGTTGGATGAAGGGTCTGCTTGATCTTCAACAATGAGGAAATTTGCAGCATCGGGATTGTTTGGAATTTAGAGGCCTGTCTCTTCTTGATACACTTAATCTGTTGAAATCCTGGGATGAGCAGGAAATCTTTCTTAAAAGTTGTATCAATTCTTTATTTAAAACCTCTCCAATGCTTGGATCATAATAGGAACTCAGTAATTATATGACAAATGGGTGGGTGAATGAATGGAGAATTAGTGAAATAGTATAAGGTAGTGGTTAAGAGCTGCTGGAGTTAGATCCAGGTTTGACAATCCTGCTCTATAACTCGCTAGCTATGTGTCCTTAGACAAGTTATTCAAACTCATTGAGAGATGTCAAATAGTATTTGCTAATCCAGTGACTTAATTAGTATATGTGGTTTGGAACTACATGATTGGAGAAAATATCTGGATATCTGAATATCTGGTGCACTCTGTCTATGCAGTTCTAGAAAGGTTACCTGACAATAGGGCTCACCTGATCACATGCTGACCACATGGGATGTGAGAACTGCTTGGTCAGGAAGGGAGCTCAAAGTGAGAGAACCTTATCAGATAATGCACCCAGAAATGCACTTCCTTTCTTCTGAAGCTGACTATATACTTTTAGCTCAGTCTTTCATTGAATGGCCTTGGTTGCCTAGCTTTAGTTATTCTACTAATTTTATGCTTGATGTGAGTGTATAGCACGATTTTCTTAACATACCAAAAGTAGTGCCAACCAATCCCTCATGTGGGGTTTTATAGATGACCACTTCACAGTGTTGTGAGAAATAACAGAGATGATAAAGTGCATGCATTAGCTACTGAGATTGGCTAAGCAAATTAAATTGAGAATGAGGGAAATATAATAATTAAAGAAGAAAAAAGTAGGAATAGAAGAAAGATGGAAGCATGGAAGGAAAGAAACAAGAATAAAAAAAATTCTAGATTATTAAATCAAAAAAGATAGCTCATGTAAAATGTTAATATATACTAATTTTGTTTCTGTAATATTGTACCAATTTCCATTTCATTCACGTATGGTAATTGAGATAACCTGTTTCTCTAGACTATTGCTAGTAATGGACATTAACAGTAAAAATATTTTTCTTACTGAAAATGTACTAAAAGTCTTGCTGGCAACATGGAAAGAATAAGAATGAAGAGAAGAAAATTTTCATAATAATAAGATAAGTGACTAGGGAGAGGTGACACCAGGTACTCTCTATATTAGGTGTAAACATAGCGCTCCTTGATCGAGAAACATAACCACAAATATAAAGTTACTAAGTACCATATAGACCCACTATATTATGGTTGTACAGAGATGGAACCACAGTAGATACATCCATTCAAAAAGAGGCATAGCAATCACTGGCCCAGAGCCATTCTGAAACCCCACAGACAGTTGGCAAGGTCTCCTGCTTTGGTTGTAGGGAATGATTATTGATTAGTCTTCAATTCTGCTTCATGAGGTAAGTTGCCCCAGTTTACTCTTCTCTATGACTCTTGGCTCCACCTTCTGGGAGTTCCTTCTTTTGAGAGTATCCTCTGTAGTTACATCTGAAGAGAGCTTTAGAGAAAATGTCCTCTTTGGAGTCTTATACAGCTTTGTCAAACTACTTCCTTATTCTTGGGGCCTCAGGGTTATTGTAAGTCTCAAACAATCACATTTTCTTTTAGTTTAGGTTATTGGCTCTTTTTGGCAGTACAACTGTCTCAAAAACTTAGGCAGCTTTTTAATTTATTTTATTCCAGTCAGTTCCATGTGCCAATAGCCATGCTTAAAGTTCTTTTTGAGACATGACTTAATTGCAGGTGCTCTGAGCTTATTAAGCATTGTGGGAAAGCTACATCTTTTTTCCTGAGCCATTTTCTGCTAAATTAACTGAGTGTCATCATAACCCACCCAGACATAGTAACAATGGGAGCGAGGGGTTGCCATTTATTTGCTTTTTGCCAAAAGGCTTTCATTGATTAAAGACATTCTCAAGTATACTTTATATTGGTAGGTCATGAAAAGCAGTTACCTCTTCCAGCCTTACAAATCTCCAAATTTTTCCACTCCATTCATTCCCTATCATTTCATTTCGTTTTAAGCTCATCGCTTTTTGTAGTACTTGTCAAAGGCAGCCAGGAGTATCCAACACATTGCTATTTTCCTCGTCCTTTCAGATTCTAGAATATATAATCTCATTAGATATAACTTCCAAGTTATTGCTAGCAACAACTGCTAGTTCCAAAAAAAAAAATTGTATCTTGCACCTGCTGTTTACGCATCCATCACAGGTCCTCTGGGGTCTTTGTACAATATTGTCATCATTCTCACTCTGTGCCCAGGTTGATCAAGTAACCACTCTCTAGAACAATGCTGGTTGTCATAACAGTGAAATAAAAGGAATATGAGGCAGCATGATGGGCTCTTAAAGCTTCCAGAAAGACATGAGTCACGTCCCTTCCACTCACAGGGTCAAAGCAAGTTACATGGTCACAGAAAGACAGGAGTGCAGTCATGAGGCATTGGTTTAAATGTAAAGAGCAGTCTCACTCTAACATCTCCTCTTGACTCCATATCAATCATTCAGAAACTCTACTGAATATGCTTTGAAAATAAACCCAGAATCTGAGTACTTATCACCTAATTCTCCACCGTGGTTCCAATCTAAGCCACTGTTATGGCACTCCTGGATTTCTGCAATTGTCTCCTTACTGATTTCCCTGGCTTTACTCTCACCTCACTTTGATCCATTCTAAATGCATTATCTAATGTGATCCTTTTAAAATAAGTCCAATCATATGACTCCTTTGCTCAAATTCTTCATTAGGTCAGCATAAAAGGCACAGTTCTCACAATAACCTCAAGTCACACTCAATCAGCCTGGTCATTACCTCTTCTTATCTCATTTACCATGCATACTCTTGCCTTTATTTACTATGTTCTATCATCCTGGGTTTTTCCTATTTCCCAAACCCACCTGTTCTTTCAGCCTGCAAGATCATTCCAGGCTTTCTGTTGAAGCTGCTATCTACACTGTTAAATTTCCTTAGAGGTCCACTTGCTTAACTCATTTGTTCTTTCTTGCCCATGATCAAATGGCATCTTCTCACTGGAAGCTAACACTGACCTCTCTATTTAAAAATTGAATCTCACAACCAGCCATCAGAGAGCTCTCTAAATCTGATTAACTTTTTTTGTAGTCCCATAGTCCCTAAATATTGTATTATTTCTTATGTAGCCCAGTTTAACTGTTTTTACTTATCACAACTTTAGGTTTTCACACATGCACAGTCACTGGAGAACCAACCACTGAACAGGAGTTTAAAAACATTTGTTCACCAAATACTATCCATAGAAGAGATTCTTGTCTCAGCTCCTGGAAAAATCTGTACAGGTGAAGTAGAAGGAAAAAAAAAAAAGAAACAAACAAACACAAACCAGAAACCTCGACTTCATTGAATCATGAGGCAAGCTTTTAATAAATAATTCTGAAGCCAATCCTTAGATATAGTGAATTAGGAGAGCATGGGTAGTTCCTAGAAATTTGTTTTTTGAAAAAGCATTTAATGTATTTATGACAAACTTCCAGGTATCCACTAATACATCATGAATAATACAATAATTCAAGATAATTTATGTAGAAGGATGCTGATGTTTTATAATGTCAACATAAAATAACATATTATTTCATGTTCATGGTACAGTTATAAGAATATATCACGCATTAGAATTCCCAAACAAAAAAAGAAGAAAACCACAACAGAATTTGTACAATACATATTTAGACAATAATGCATGAAAACAATGAAAAATTATGGAAGTTTACAGCAAAAGAATGCATGTTGAGGAAAATTTTAAATTATTTGTGGGCCAAAGAGGAAATAAAAATTGTAATCACAAGTTATTAATAAATTAATGATAAAGAGGCAATTAGAACATTATATATGAAAATTTATGAGATGTGGCCAAAGCTAGATAGAAATAATTTTATTATTTAAATAAATTAAAATAAAAAAGCTAGAAAAAATATGAAAAGAGAATAAAGCTTCTAAGGCTGAAAGTCATTCAGAAAATAGAAACATAAATGAATATTAATGAATTTTTGAGTGACCAAGCTCCATATTAGTTTCTTCTTCCAGTGAGATTGAAAAAGGGAAGAAAAAATATTGTGAACACTCAACATTAGGAATAAGAAGTGTGACTATCTACAGACAAAGAAGAGGTTAAAATATACTTAATATACATAGCTCTGTGGTGATAATAAAGATTTCAATAAGATAAATATTTTTAATATATCAAATTTGTTTTATGAATATTGAATTTTAAAATTAATAAACATGGAAAACATTTTTAAAGGATTTGGGGAAATATCAGAAAATCATTTAGACTGGATGGATTTGCAGTTGATTCAAATCATTAAAGAGCTGATAAATCCCATGTAATGTAAGTTATCCTACATAACTGAAAAATAAGAGTTATTAACCATTTTAAGCCTGTATAAGTTGTATATGTATATATAAAACTGATGGCTACCCGACAGTGATAATTTGTATACACAATGATCATCTGTATACACACAGAAAAATCACAGACCTGAGGAAAATAGCAAGATTTTTACAGCACTAAATTAAGAGAAATAATCTATTCCTAAGTAGTGTGAACTTAATCATTGAACAATGACTCACCATTTAAAAACATACTAGTGCAATGCACAGCATTAGTAAATAAAAATAAAAAGCCTTCTTATTGATAGAATTTACTGTCCATTCAAATTATTTGGTAAGGGAAAAATGGTTCAGTAAATTGTGTTAAGAGGATTTACAGAAGTGACATAAGCAAAGGTTGAATAGGACTTTTCTGCCATCTTTACCACAAAGAACACCAATTTTGACAAACACTCACAGAGAAGAATATCATTGTTGAAGTCCTAAAGTCCAGTGAAGTTCTAGTGTACTACTGGATATAAAAAAAAATCCAAGATTAGATGGATTTAAGATGGTAAGAGGAGATGCTTCACTGTACCTGTCGCACAGCTCAGTGCCAGGAGAGATGCTCTTGGCCAGTGATTTTGCCCAGGGGGAAAATGAGTTTGAGAGTGAGCACCCAGCTTCCCTAGCTGTGCACAACCCTACAAAGAGGCTCACTTCCTTCTAGCTCCAGCCAGAATAGTGAGATGTACTGCACAACTGAGGGGCTAGAAGGTGGGGGGAGAAGTAGCTAGGGCTTAGCCATAATCAAAGAAACATAGGTCCTTCTAATTGCTTTATAGCCTCCATCAGGAATTCTGTCCATGAACCACTGGTGACACTCTACCTGTGGATCTCTCCAACTGGCCCATGGACACGCCCAGGATCAAAGTGAAGGGATGGAAAAAAATATTATATGAAAATGAAACCACCGTAAGATTTATCCCTCGGATATAAGATGATTCAATGTATTAAAATCAATAAATGTGATATACCACCTTAATAAAATTAAAAATACAAATCATACGATCATTTCAACAGATGCAGAATAAACATTTGTCAAAATTCAGCATTCTTTTGTGGTAAAAACTCTCAAAAAATTAGATATGGAAGGAATGTACTTCACCAAATAAAGGTTGTATATGACAAGTCCACAGCTAACATCATACTCAATGGTAAGAAGCTGAAAGCTTTTTCCCTAAGTTCAGAAACAAGACAATGCCTACTCTCACCATTTTTATTCAACATAGTCCTGGACGTCCTCACCAGAGCAATTAGGCAAGAAAATGAAATAAATCTCACCCAAATCACAAAGGAGGTAAAATTTTCTTTGCTTATAGATGATGCAACAAAACTTTAAAAACTCTACCAAAAATTATTATAGCTAATAAATGAATTCAGTAAAGTTGCAGGATACAAAATTAACATACAAAATTCATTCGTGTTTCCATACATAACAATGAACTAAATGAAGGAAAAATTTAAAAATCTTCTACAATAGCATAAAAAATAAATACTTCAGAATAAACTTAACCAGGCAATGAACAACATGTATACTGAAAATGTATTATAAGACACTGAAGGAAGAAATTGAGGAAGACATAAATAAGTGAAAAGATATCACATGTTCATGGATTGGAAGAAATAATATTGTTAAAATATCCATATTACATAAAGTGAGCTATGGATTCAATTTTATCCCTATCAAAATTTCATTGGGATTTTTCACAGAGATAGAAAACACTATTCTAAAATTTGTATGGAACTTCATAAAACTCTGAATAACTGAAGCACTCTTGAGAAAAAAGAACATAGAATCATCACACTTCCTGACTCAAGCTATACTACAATGCTATTGTAATTAAACAATATGTTACTGGCATAAAAATAGACACATAGATCAGAGCAATGGAACAGAACAGAGAGCCCAGAATTAAACTCTCGCATACACAGTAAAGTAATATTTGATAAGGGATCCAAGAACACTCAATTGGGAAAGGACAGCCTTTTCAACAAACAGTGTTTGGAAAACTGGTTAAATGTGCACAGGAAATAAAATTGGACCCGTATTTTACAGCACTCACAAAAATTAACTCAAAATGGATCAAAGTCTTGGGCCGGCTGAGTGGCGCGATGGTTAAGAACTGGCTTGGGACACCAGAGGGCCCGGTTCAGATCCCACATATGAGGGCCAGTGACA
>NW_017731609.1:1366441-1372295 GCF_001890085.2 Hipposideros armiger | reverse complement strand
CACGGCTGCTCAGCTCGGGCTGACTCGAACCGCTGTTGCTCAGAGCTCAAACTCTTGAGCGAGCTCTTAACCAACTGAGCCACTCAGCCAGCCCAAGTATTCTTTAATTAAGAGATGTACATTGCCTTTTTAGTCACATTGCTATTGCACACTTACTAGATTACAGTATAGTGTAAACACAACTTTTATATGCATTGAGAAGCCAAAAAATTGTGATATTCACTCTATTTCAGTGTGAAATATTTAGAGTGGAACTATCTCTGATATATGATATATCATATATATATAATATATTTATTTATATCATTAATAAATAGGGAAGAAAGAAGAATAAAGGAGATCTAGGCAAACAAAATTTAAAATGTATTTTAAAACAGCATTAATTTTAAAATATTTTACTGGAACAGATATAAGCAGACAAATCAGTTGAATTGAATAGAAAACCTAAAATAGGCACATGCCAAGTATATGAATTTGATCTTTGGTAAAGAGGTTTTGTCTGGATAAATATATATATGATTATATATTTATGTTTATGCTTATATTTATATTTATGTATATATTTATGGTTACATTTATATTTATATTTACTTTTATTTTTATATATAATCAATCAGATAAAATTCCTGTCACAGAATTAGTGTTGAATATTTATTCAATGAGTAATTGGGTTATTGATTAAATGATTAATTCAAATATTTCTACTCTGGATATCACATCATTTTTTTTTTGAAATTATAGGTGATTATATTTTATGTAGAGGGCTTTTATTGTGTATGGAGTCAAATATACAGTTTTATCCTCTCTCCGGTCCCCTTCTCTACACTAAAAATTTTCTGAATCATGAGATCACGTTATTTCATGGTTTTGTTTTTTTAGAATTAACACTTTAATTCCTGGAGAATTTACCTTATGGAGGAAAGATTTAGCCTCATTTTCTTTTCACTTAACCAATTCTCCCCAGACCATTAATTCCATAACACTTCCTTTCCCAACCAAACTGAAATGAAGGGGAATTTAATCTTGCTCCCAACTACCCAAACCAACTACCAGGGCTGCCCTCTATGGGTTTCTGAAAATAAAAGCGCTAACCCCTTAGGTCAGATAATCATATGTATGATAATTAACTGTATGAGTAATTATTGTGTTATGCAAATAAACAATGCAGATGAGTCATTTCATTAAACAAGCACCATGGGGTCATTAGGCTTTGATCTCTGTCCTAGTCTTTTGGGGGGAAAATACTTTCTATGAACTGCTCTCCTGAACTGGCAATAAAACATCACTGGTAGGCTCACATTAAGCTGGATAATATGCAGACTGCTTGATTTGTATTGAATATGTGTCTGGTGGTTGTGGCCCACTGTAATGAACTAGCCCACAAATCACAGCTTAATGGGAATCTACTTTTACATATTGCTTAATTAAAAGTTGTGAGCTTATTAACATGTGTCTTTGGCACTGAGCTTTGGGGATGTAATCTCTGTGCAAATAAGACTAGGTTGTAAAAGTTTTATAGATTGACGATGATATTATAGTCCATACCTTAATAACCCATCATTTCCCCAAAGAATTTTTCATAGCTTACATTCTTCTATCCAGCTGTAACAGATTCTTTTGTTTATGTTTCTTCATGTGGAGGAGCTACTGTAATATGTTCTCGTACAAAAAAAAAAGAGTATATCTTAAACGTCATCTGAACACCCTTTCATCATTTAACCTTATTAGCAAAGTTAGCTGAAAGAAAGTCCTAGAGCTCGCCTTTCATTAGAGAGGCTCCAGGTAGTATAGATCTATTAGGTATGGGTTTCCAGAATTTCCATTATAAATCTCTATTTTTGGGGATTTATAATTCAGCTATAAAAATTTTGCCCTAGGCTTCAACATGGAATACAAGTTCTTAGCCTGAGAGCGTACGTTGTTAACACATTAAAGAAAAAAATCATGTTGTTGTTTTCATCTTGCCAAAGTGAAAAAAAGTAATGGCATGTAACCATTTTAAAATACTTTCTGATAAGCCACTGTAAGATGGTGTTTGGAGCTTCTTGTTTTGTTTTGTTTTGACATGACGTTTTACAGGATGTTTGTTTGTAATTTTAACCAAACCATTTGGTGGTTTTTTTCTTAAGTGTCAAAATAAAAGTTGTCTTCCATGTGCTTGATACTCCAATCTTTGGACTGGACACCGCTGGTCATCTTTGGAGGACCCTTTGATATAGAGCATTTCTCAAGTTCTTGCACTGAAACATCTTATATATTTACTACTTATCAACATTTAGAGGGAAAAAAGTTATTGTTCTAAACAATTGAACTATGTTATTACTGCTTTGAGCAATCATATGTCCACTTTAATTAAAAATTTAAATTGGAACTCCAGTATAAGAAAATATTAGTGATCAAAATATAATGGAAAGAGCTGTGGGAGACAATCTCAGCTCAAGTTCTGCAATCAAATGGTTGTATAACATTGGGAGATTTGTCTAAATGCTCTGAACCTGCTTCTATATGGGTCAAAGAGTTTGAGGACAAAATGATCTGTAACATTCCTTCAGGATTTGAAATTTTCACATATCTGCTAATTAATTATGCCTAGTTTCCCAAGTTCACCAATGATGTCCATGTCACTAAATCCAACAGACGTTTTTTAGTCTTCATTTCAATCTCTCCATAGCATTCTAAACAGATGACCCTTGGCTTACAAATTACCTTAATGTCAAGTATTTGTGTGTTTTTTTCTGGGGTTTTTTTTTTTAAATATTTGTTGTTTCCTTCCCATGTCAACTCAGTCATTAAATGTCAACGTTCATGAGATTTGGTCTCATGGACTCCTCTTTTACTGTCCTATGCTCACTCCCTGAGGCAGCTTTCCAGTGGCTTCAAATACCATCCATGCACCTTTTCCTAAATGTTTATTTGAGGCCCAGATCCCTCTTCTGAACTGAAGACCTCTTAAATTCAAATATCCACACAACGCTTTATCTTGAATCAATTTCCATTGTAACCCAGATTTCCCAAGCTCCTGATCCACAACACTCCTTTTCTTCCTTATTAAATATATGGTTCCACTGACTACTCCCTCCAGAGTGGGAGTCCTGTGATCCCCATGCATGCTAGCTCGCTCCAGCTTGTCTGGGTCTCATCAGCAGGTGTGAGGTGGGTGGGTGCTGGTCTTCCTAGAGTCCAACTGCTCGGAACCCCCATGCACATGTCCTTTCATTCCCTCAGCCTGCAAGGGTCAGATTTGCCACCAAAAAAACAACCTCTACCTTTTTCTTTTGTATTTTGATAAACATTGAATAAGCTGGAGCTGTTAAACTTTATGTTGGGGAAACCTCAGAACTGATTTATCTGAGGTCATGGAACCTCCTACTGCTTTCAGTATACAATTAGTAATCAACTGTTTTGTAGACTTGTTTTCGGTTTTCATTTCAACAAACAAGCACTTGTAATTACAGCTATTATAATAAAATCTCTTAGCTATATTATATATATGAGGTGTGAACAAATAATATGGTGAATGTTTAAGTAAAAAAATTATTACAGTAAAAGACACATTGTCATTAATTGCCCCTCAAAATACTCTCTCCTCATTTTGAACACACTTGTCTCATTGTTCTTTCCACTTTCTGAAGCAGTTCTGGAAATCCGTTTTTGTGTGTCTTGAGTTGCACTGTTGTGCCTGCTTCGATGTCCTGAATCATTTTGACTTTGGGGAAGAGCCAGAAGTCACAGGGTGCCAGATCCGGTGAATAAGGTGGATGATGTAATGTTTTTATTTGACAGAAATTGCCATATATCAGAAGCAATGTGTGATGTGACACGGAGCATTGTCATAATGGAGGATAATTTACAGCACACTTTAAAATACGCCTTCTCTCAACCATAGCTCACACCCTACTGACTGCGCCGAACAAGTTGAAATTTGTCACACACTGTTACTAAGTTTCGATGCACCACTTCCCGTATTGAAGATCCCTGCCTTTCAGTTGGATGGCACTCAGCAGCAGCATTCGCCATATTTTGTGATCCCAACGAAAGGCTCCATGTCATACATTGTTTCTGGTACGGCAATATCTGCAGAGACTGGAGTCCAGAAGACTGAGACTGGGTCCAGGCTATAGCAAAGTCTGAGACCCTATGATCAGCAGGAATTACACATTCTACTTATGACTCTCTAAAGTTATTATGCATTATGGCATCTGGTTCCACAGTATGGTAAGAACAGTTAAGCAACAACTGCTAAGAATATGATTTGGACCACTGGTTTATAATAACCAGAATATAGGGGAAGAACTTGTATAAGGCTATCAGGCAGCTCAAAGTGGATGTAGAACAGGCTACCATATTTGCCGGCGTATAAGACGATTTTTTGGCCCTGAAAAATATGCCTCCAAGTGGGGGGTCATCTTATACGCCAGGTACACTTCAGATANGTCCTCCACAACTAGACTGAAGAACAAAACGACAGCAACTTGTCTGTTCTCCTTCCCCCAAATTCCCCAGCGCTGTTCCCATCCCCCCAATTCCCCAATAAAAATCTTTAAAAAAAAATGGATCAAAGTCTTAAACATAAGACCTGATATAAAAGTACTAGAAGAAAGCATAGACAAGAAACTCCTCAGCAAAGGTCTTGGCAATAATTTTTTGGAAATGACATCATAAACACAAACAAAATCAGAAATGAACAAGTGGGACTATATCAGACCTAAAACTTCTGTATAGCAAAAAAAAAAATCAACAAAATAAAAAGGCAACCAATAAAATGGGACAAAATATTTGCAAGCCATATATCTGATAAGGGATTAATATCCAAAATATATTTTAAAAATCATACAATTCAATAACAAACCCACAAATAACTCAATTAAAAAATGAGCAACAAACCGGAATAGACCTTTTTTCCCAAAGAAGACATGTACATGGCCAACAGGTACATGAAATTGTGCTCAGCATCACTAATCATTGGAGAAACACAAATCAAAACCACAATGAGATATTTCCTTACATCCATCAGGATAAAATGACTTTCATCAGAAAAGTAAGTGTTGGCAAGGGTGTGGAGGATGGGAACCCTTGAATACTGTTGGTGAGGATGTAAATTGGCACTGCCACTATGGAAAACAGTATGGAGGTTCCTCAAAAAATTAAAAATAAAACTACCATATAATCCAATAATCCCACTATGTGCATATATTGAAAGGATATGAAATGGGTATCTCAAAGAAATATCTGCACTTCCACATTGATTGCAGCATTATTTGCAATAGCCAAGATATGGAAACAACCTAAGTGTCCATTGACAGATGAATGGATAAAGAAAATGCAGTATCTATACAACAGAATGTTATTCAGCCATAAAGAGAAAGAAATTCTGCCATTTGCAAGAACATGAATGAACCTGGAGGATTATAAATGAAATGATTTACATTTTGCTAAAGTGAAATTACCCAGACAGAGAAAGACAAATACTCTATGATCTCAACTATATGTAGAATCTAAAATATCAAATTCATAGAAACAGTAGAATGGTGGTTATCAGGGGATGGAGGTTAGGGAGAGATTGGGAGATGCCGTTCAAAGGCTACTAGCCTTCAGTTATAAGATGATTAACTTCTGAGGATCTAATGTACAACATGGTCACTATAGTTAATAGTCTATCATGTACATGAAATTTACGAAGAGAGTAGACCTTGTGCTGTGCAAGTCACCAGTTTTCCAACAGGTTTAGATGATTGTTAACATCTTTTAGCAATAAAGTATTCTTTTTTTTTTTTTTTTTAGCTGAGCCATCCCGCCACCTGTTGGCAGCTCACGGCTGCTCAGCTCGGGCTGACTCGAACCGCTGTTGCTCAGA
>NW_017731609.1:1335731-1361626 GCF_001890085.2 Hipposideros armiger | reverse complement strand
CGGCGAGTATATAACAAACTCTGTATTTTGAGTGGAAATGTTAGGGGGTCGTCTTATACGCCCAGTCGTCTTATACGCCGGCAAATACGGTAAGCCCTGAAATTCTGAAGTTTCCATTTACTAATCACTATGTTTTAGATAGGTACCCTTCTCTCCTCAGATTCATCTTCTCCCCTTCTTTTAGTTTATTTTGTTCTGATTATTCATATATTGGCCAGTTATTTCTGTAAGGGAGAAATTCTTTAAAGAAAAACAATACACACACACACACACACACACACACACACACACATGCACCCACACAGAAGATGTCAAAAACTGCATACACTTTTTTTTTTTTAGTTGAGCCATTCTGTCACCTGTTGGCAGCTCAGCAGCAGCTCAGTGGCAGCTCAGTTTGGGCCAGGAATCGAACTGGCAACCCTGTTGCTCAGAGCTCACACTCTTGAGGTAGCTCTTAACCAACTGAGCCACTCAGCCGGCCCTGTATACACATTTTAAGAAAGAAAACTGTATTAAAATTTCAATACTCAATATATACCAATAAAAAAAGATGAATACAAGTCACGTTTGACTTCTGCGATTACAAGAGGTGCTCAAAGTGGTTACCATCAGTGTCCAGACACTTCTGATTATGGCAAACTACTGCTTGAGCAATGTTGACCAAAGTGTCCATCTGTATACATTTTTTTAGGTACCCCTGGTATATCTACACACAAACACACACACACACACACACACACGGTATGACAATTAAGTTCAAGAACTTGTTACAACGATGTTGCTAACCTTTTTTTGATATGAGAGGGATTATTTACTATGAATTTGCACCAACTGGACAAAGAGTTAACCAAGTTTACTCTTTGGAAGTGCTGGAAAGGCTGTGTGAAAAAGTTAGATGAAAACAGCCTGAGCTTTTTACCAATTAATGGCTCTTGTATCACGACAATGCACCAGCTCACATGGCACTGTCTGTGAGGGAGTTTTTAACCAGTAAACAAATAACTGTATTGGAACACCCTCCCTACTCACCTGATCTGGCCCCCAATTACTTCTTTCTTTACCCAAAGATAAAGGAAATATTGAGAGGAAGACATTTTGATGACATTCAGGACATCAAGGGTAATACGACAACAGCTCAGATGGCCACTCCAGAAAAAGAGTTTCAAAATTGCTTTGAAGGGTGGACTAGGTGCTGGCATCTGTGCATAGCTTCCCAAGGGGAGTACTTCGAAGGTGACCATAGTGATATTCAGCAATGCGGTATGGAGCACTTTTTCTAGGATGAGTTTGTGAACTTAATTGTCTCACTGTGTGTGTGTGTGTGTGTGTGTGTGTGTGTATTGTAAATTTTAGTAACTTTATGCAATAAACCTTTCCAGATTTATTTACTTTTATAATGACAAAAGATATTAAAGTCTAGTTTAACTAAATGAAAAATTCCTAACAGTGGAATTTTGAGCCTTGTGGTTTGAATGAAATGAAGAGTCCGAGACCATAGTAGCCTTCTCCAAACTGCTCAAATCACACCAAGTAGATAAGAGAATCTATGTCAATTTTTATTTGTTAATGGAGAAATTCTACACTTTTAGGAAGCTGGGTGTGCTCAGAGCCTTGTAGGGAGAAAGCTTCCCCAGTTTCTTAGCTCTGTCTAGGCCTTACAAGGTTTCAGGGCTGAATTTAAATCAAAGTAGGTTTCATTGACTGTGGCATGAAAAATGTCATAGATTAGGAGAGCTGAAAAACACTTGTATTTCCTACACATAAATGTAAATGGTTTCATTAAAAGTTTTCTAGCCTGTACCTCATGAGGACTTGACAAATATTATGGGGGTAGGGGGCTTGACAACTGAAATGTGGATTAAAGTAAATGACCCTTGTGTTCCTTTCTAATCCTGGGATTCCATTATTAATCTTGCATTTCCTTTCATAGACCATAGATAACATTTCTCCTTTAAGAGGGGATTCATTTAGCATCTACAACGTTGCAAGAAGTTAATATGATTGATTCCATTGAACTGAACCAGGAAAATCCTGTAGAATGGCCTGGAAGACTATGACCATTGAAGCATGGTGACCTAGCAACATTAAAGAAATTGTAAAGAAAGTGTGACTGGTTTCTAGACCAGGTCACCACATGAAAATCCATTCACATCTGAAAATCATTTGAGTCCATTTTCTTTTTTGACAGAGCCCCTTTAAGTAAAGCAAGTAATGCTTGCTTATGGCAAAAGAACAGAAAAGACTTTATTCTGACATCTCAGGCCAAATTTATTTCTTTCCAGTTGTATACATACAGCTTTAACAGGAAAGCCATAATTTTCCTGATAGCAAAAGAAAATATTCTATTTTGGTAAAAAACCTGGGCAAAATGACAACCAACCACTTTTTTGCCCATCTTGGGCAGTTATCATGGCATAGTTTCCATTTATGTTCATCTTGGTTCTTTGAAGAAAAATATTTTAGAAGAATTATTTCAAATCTACTCCTAGTTTAGAATTACTAGAGCTATTGAACAGGTTTAATCTTCATTATACTATCTTCATTTAATAATCCTGGCCTAAAACTGGTTGGACTCCTCTGTAATACTTAATAGAGAGTCAACAACTAATATTTATGAGTGAGGTCATTTTGGTGAACCACAGAAAGTCACAGTATTTATAAGCCACATACTAAACTTCAAGAATAGTGGTGTAGAATTAAAAATACATGTATGACAACATTTCTACTTCTAAGTAGTCAAGGTATATGAAAAAATACAATATATGTCTGTTGAATAGCATTTGTAAACTATAGCAGCTAAATTCTAATAGTTGTCAATTGATCAGTGAAGCATACATTGAAATGTTTTCTGGGAAGCTGATCCCATGGGCAACCTGGTATAATTACCTGGTAAATTTGGCATTGGATAAGGAGATATCAAGATAAATCAAATAATGTTGTATTTCCTTCCCTTGTCTTTTTACTCTCTGTCCTAAAACTCACAACATAACCAAGTACAGATTGGTTTTGAGTAGGCTCAACTTTACTGAATAACTGATATAGTACTAACTATAGGTTTAAGCACAAGTTCAAGTAAGCAGGCTTTAAATTGGATACGGCTTGATCTTGGAGAGTCAAGCTTGATCCTCAGCTTACCTTGTGGGTAGACAGGAATCCACTACGTATATTAGCAAAGGAGCTAGAATGATATTAGTGGTGGGGCAAAGGGCCACAGCAGATCCATAGCTACTATTACTGGAATACTTGGCTTAGGGACTTAGGGAGGGAAAGCCACGAAATACTCATATCACACAAACCTTACTCACTATTTACTTACATGTATCTCATCTCCATGCAGGGCATCCTGTGAATGTGTAATAAAAATTAGGTTTGAAATTTATCTGAAAAGTTCCCTGAAGGCTCATCCCTAAAAGGATGCTATTGTTGAAATACATATGCCAAAGTGTGCTTAGAATGCTCATTAAGAAGGCATTTCTCTAGCCTATTGCTATGAATACTGGGAAGCATGTGCTCTAGTTGCTATTACTTTCTATATTTCTTTTTCTATTGCCCTCTTTTGTTTCCATTTCATTCTTCTTAGCCAATTTCCCTTTAAAAATGTTGTGAATCTTAACAACTTCCCGAATGTCTTAGAATACATGTATCCAATTATAATATGAAAAAAAATTTTTAAGACTGTGACAAGGGACGAGAAGTTTCCACATCAGTCATATTTATTTGATGAAACTGTTTAACTGAGATTTGACAATTTGATTGTGGTTTGGACACATGACAACAATATTAATTCACCTGAATTTTGAATATGTGTGAGATGGTATATGCTTTTTATTCTAGCCAGGGACATCATATAAATACATTTTTTGATTAACTGATATTCATATGAAATGTTCCCACTTTAATGGAGTTTGTAGTTGTTCTTCAGGGAAAAATCAGCATTTTTATGTGAAATTAGGTGTATATTACTTAATCAAGCCTTTTTCAATTAAATTTACTCACAATAAGTATTCAGAAGGGTTCAGTTTCCAGAGACCCTTTGTTTCATTATGGCTAATAATTTTTGATGCAATTATAGTTAATTATCAAGAAAAACTAATGAGGCTTCTCATGACATAGCAGCATAACTACCTCTGTTAAGTAAGAATTATTGGTATGGTATTTTCAGAAAGTATCACAAAATATTTAACATGTTTTAAAATATAGAAATTATATACCTGTTTGACAGGGTAAACTCAAATTGTATTTGACCTTGTTTTTTGAACTTTAATATTTACTATGTACAACATTTCTTCCTGTTAAATACACAATGGGGAAATTAGAAATAAAAGTCTTGCTACTCTCTTACTTTTAAGCAATTGTGAGCTTTGAACATATATCATAGATGGAGTTTTATTACTGAATAACCAAGATCACTATATAAAGATGTATGAGCATATCCAGGATGCTTTTGTGAAAGGCAACTAGACATTAACAATTACTTCTTCTTTTTTTTTAATACACTTGGATAATAGCATTTCCTTATTTTTAAAATTTTCATACATTTTCCTCTATAGATAAAAAGTTAAGATTAAGGGGCCAGCCAAGTGACTCAGTTGGTTAAGAGCTCGCTCAAGAGTGAGAGCACTGAGCAACAGAGTCGCTGGTTTAATTCCCGGCCTGAGCTGAGCTGCCACTGAGCTACCAACAGGTGGCAGGATGGCTCAGCTATTAAAAAAAAAAAAAGTTAAGAATAAATGCAACTCTCAACCATGGGGAAATCAAGTTATAGACCAGATATATTACACAACTATTATTAATAACAACTGAAATGTATTTAGAAGTCTTATGCATATATGGCTTAGGTAAAACCTTAAGCAATCCCACGAGATGGGTGGTATTAGTTTTACTATATTTTCCAGTAAGGAAACAGAGACTTAGAATGAAGTAACCTGCTCAAATAACAGGGCTTGAGGGTTTGGCAATGTTGTATGCTGAATTGCATCCCTCCAGATTTATATATTAAAGCCCTAACCTCTAGTGACTTTATTTGGAAATAGGGTCATTGAAGATGTAATTAGTTAAGATGGAGTTACACTGTAGTAGAATGGACCACTACTCCAATAAGACTGGTGTGCTTATAAAAAGGGGGCATTTGGAGACACATACACAAGGAAAACACCACATGAAGAAAACACAAGAGATCAGGGTGATGCTTCTACAAGCCAAGGAATCACAAGTATTGCCGGCAAACCACCAGCAGCTGGGAGAGAGGAATGTAGCAGATTCTCTAGCGTTGCCTTTAGAAGAAACCAATATTGTTGATATCTTGATGTCAGACTTCTGGCCTCCTGAATAGTGGGACAACAAATTTCTATTGTTTAAGCTATCTAATCTGTGATACTTTATTATGGCAAACCTAGTAAACAGGCAGTTAAGATGACACAAGATACGTTGATGTTAGGACATTTACTGCTCCTTTCACATTCTACCATCTGCTGATAGCTGAGCCACTTCCCTTAGTTCAACCCCTATTCCAAAAAAGGAAGTTCGGTTCCATAACTATGATGGTCTAAATCATTGGTTGAAAGGCCCCTGCTGGACTGAAAGTGGTATTCATCCAGAGGAAATACCTATATAAATTTGATGTAAATGAGAAACATACAATTTTTTTTAAAGATTTTTATTGGTGAATTGGGGGGATGGGAACAGTGCTGGGGAATTGGGGGAAGGGGGACAGACAAGTTGCTGTCATTTTGTTCTTCAGTCTTGTTGTGGAGGACGTTGCTTCACTGGCCCAAGTTGGCACCATCACTGCGCTCTTCCCGGGTGAGGCAGATCAGTTGCCGGCTTCTGGACGGCCGCTCACTGTGGCTGCTGGCCGCTCACGCTGGCTGCTGGCTACACACGGTAGCCCATGGCAACCCACTGCCACAGGGAGTGCAGCCTACGCCGTCGCTGGCGACTCACAGCAGCCCAGCTCCAGGTTGAGCTGTTGTTCAGCATCTTAGCTGTGGAGGGCAGTGTCACTGGCCCTCATATGTGGGATCCGAACCGGGGCCCTCTGGCATCCCAAGCGAGTTCTTAACCATCGCGCCACTCGGCCGGCCCGAGAAACACAATTTTTAATTCAAGCTCTTATTTAGAATGTTTTCATTGTAAGTATGTTTTATTGTAACATTTGGAATAGTATTTTCCCTTAGGTACTTTAAACCTTCTCTGAAATCTTCTCTGAAACACTGAATAATATCAGTTGACTAGAAAGTAGAATGCAGATCTTAAGCAGACATTGATCATATCTCAAGCATTTCATGATTGGTTACTGCTAAAATGCAAAAAACAAACAAACAAAGACCTTTATTAAGCTTGGCACGGCCAAAATAAAAATAAATTATATTATCATATTGAAATTTAAAATGTATTACAAATTTATATAAAAAAAATCTGAGATTGGCTACTAGAAATGCTAATAATGTTAATAGTGGAGGATTCGGGTCATTATGTTTCATGGCATGACTTAGGTAAGGAAGTTTTCAGAAGCAGGTTCTAGGTGATGATTAAGTCTATTTCTTCCATATTTATAGCACTAAGCCAACTATGACAGGTCATGGCACTGTATTAGCCATCAGGAACTTAATTCTGCCTTATTTGGGTTACCTGGTTAAACATCTCAGATGTTTTGCCATCAAAACCATTTGGAGCCTGTTATAATAAATGGGTCACATTTTTTGCCAAATGTTGATTTCAAGCAACTTCTCAATATAATTCTTTCTGAACTGAAAACATAATCTACCAATTGCAATACTGCAATCATTTCTTCAATATTTAATAGTTTCTGTGATAACTAACAAAATTTTAATATCTGCTAATGGCTTAAATGATTTATTTGTATTGAGTCATTTTAATGATTCCATTATTAATCACTAAAACTCTATGTTCTTACCGAGAACTCTTCTAAAAGCTAGTTAAGCCCCTTTGAGATTTTCTTTGTCTTTTCAATGACTTTTGGCTCTTTGGATAGAAACCTGCAATGGACCATGCAATCTGCGTACAACAAAAATACATCCCTGAATTGAGAACGCTTCAAATTTTACATTTTTAGTCTTCCTTATTGATGGGCAGAATTGCTTCCTGAAAAATCAGACAATAATCTCGACCAGTTAAATTGTGATATATGGATATCTATCTATCTATTATCTATCTATACAGATATATACCTATAGAGAGATAGATATAGATATAGAGATAGCAATAGAGATAGAGATGATATAGATGATATATAGATAGATATAGATATAGATATATTTTCCTTTAAATTTATCTGTTAACTACTTGAACTGACTTTAGATAAACTGAATATTTGTCAGGTAAAAATTTATTTCAGGCTTCCTTTAGAAATGGGTATCAAGTTTAACTTAAATCCACATGTCTAAATCATCCTTCCATAGCACTCTATGAAAATAATTTAGATTTAATAGTGTGGAAAAATGTCTCCGTCAACACTGACAACTGTTAAGGTAATAGCACATGGTGGCAACTTACAGGAATTTCTGTAAAAATATAATGGGGGTGAGGCAGGAAGGAAAGGACTTTCTATAAAAATAAGTAAATAAACAAAACAACCTCAAGGATTGAGGGTAAAATTGGGTAGCCAGGATCATGTTTGACTTTCTTCCCTACCTCATAGAAAAGCCAAAGCCAACAACAGCCACACCAAACAGGGATCTCACTGTATCACTTTAGAGATAACATCTTGCCAACAAGAAGTAGAGTAATTGCTGCACCTGTCTCATAAGGGGGGCAGTTAAATCAGGCAAAGAATGTGGGCTACCCTGGGTAATATCTGGCTGTCATATAATATATGACAAAAATATCTCCTATATGTACAATGTCCCTTGGGCTGCATATGACTTTGACTTCTGCCTACATCTAATAGTTACTTGAATTTGTGACTAGGACAAAATAAACTATAGGAAAACATGGATTTAGTATAGTTTAAATTTTCCCTGAAAAGTTAGACCCACTAACTCTTTCAGTTAATCTATACTATCTCTCTTAATGTATGTAACAACAGGCCTTCCTACACATGAGCAGCAGTTTGAGAAATAGGCCAAGCATTTGGGAAGATACTACAGTTCCAATGAAGAGGACTTATGTAATAAATAAGAGGGAGAATTTCAAGAAATAAAGTTACTACCAAAAATTAATATATAAGAAAATCAATATAATCATTGCTTCTATGAAACAAAAATAACAACCAAAAAGAGACAAATTTGAGAGGCAAACATCATTTCCAATTTAAATAATTGTAATGGAAACAATGAACAACTACTGTCAAAATTTGAAGTGGTAAAGACAAAGTGAAGCAATTCTCCCACAAATTACAGAAAAAAGAAAACAAAAGATTTATTGGTTAGAGAAAAGTAAAGAAACATAAAGTACAATTTAGGAAGACCATAATAAGAATCCTACAAATTGCAGAAACAGCTTACAGAGTGAATAGAATGACTTATTAAAAACTAATAATAATAATTCAGAAAAAAAACTTTCTGGGCTGACCACATTTCACATTTGCATATTTCAAGAGCTTGTACAATATTCAACATAACAGAAATGGAGACCTAGCCATATCCTGGAAAAAGTGTTAAATTTCAAGGGACAAAACTTTCACATGTGATCAAGAAAACCAGGATGCCAAAATAGGAGAAAATTCCAGGGCCTAGGGCTTGTCCTTTTTAACGTTACATATAGCATTGAAATATATCTTTATTGGTCTGTGAGAAAGCTTTAGACCTAGAAATTTCTATACCTTAAAGAGGTGTCATCTATATATAAAGGTGATGAAAAGACAATGTTTTATATGCATGGGTACATCTTGCCTCAAAACGATTACTCAAAAGAGTGGAAGATTGATCAAAATATAGAACACTAAATAAGGAAGGTACTCTATCATATAATTATGGTAACTACTGGACACAGTAAAATAAATGCAATTGAAATAAATAATGCACATGTCAGAATAATTGCTAGCTTTGAAAATGTGTGATGCAAACAATAACTTAGTAATAACTGGATCAAAAATATGAGATTACATATAACAATGAAACTGAGGAGTGGATAGTGACAGAAGGCTCTGGATAAATAGGAAGGTTTTAGGCATAAGTATTAACCACAGTTATCTATAATAATTCCACTAAAAGCAAACATGTATTTAAAGATATAAATACAAGAAATAAAATAAATAAGAGAATAAATTAAAAACAAAACTTGGTAAACTAGAAAAGAAATGGTTGAATGATAAATTATTGAGAAATCAAGAGAAAGATAAAACTTAATTCACCAGTAAGAGAAGCCCACAATCAGCCTGATTCGCATCGTAAATCCTAGAGTTATTAGGAAGTGGTGATATCTTTGAATATGGAATTTGAAAGTCTTTATATGAAGCAGTTAGAACTCCACATGTCTGACCTTACTCTTTGTAATTAACAGAATGAACTTCCTCCACCCTGAGTACCAAGAGTTTGCTCTCTGAGATAAGTGAACCAGAACCAGAGACTCTTGTTTTGAGTACACCAGACAAATCAAGTGTGGGCAGTATCTTTAATCACACAGGCAAAGAGACTTAATATTGAATGGTGAAATCTTTAGGGTTGCTTCTAACATCTGGCTTTGAAAACATTACCAACCAGTCATACTCCAGATATGAAAAGTCAGCAAAAAGGGACATAAAAATATATGATAGTAGTAAGCAATAGAGTTTCACTTATTAAATGGTGTAAGCAGATCATTTTGTAGGGTAGCCTACAATTTTGAAAGCCCTGTTAATGCACACAATGCTTTCTAGTATCTCAATATTTGGTACTTGTCCTGCTTGGAGTTCTCTGAGCATCTTGGTTTCTGTAGTTTTATGTCTTTCATTATTTTTGAAAATACTTTGCCATTATCTCTTCAAATATTTATTCCACTTTGTTCCAACTCCCTTCTTATAAGATTTGAGTTACACACATGTCAGAGCATGTGATGATTTTTCATAGATCTTAGATGCTCCATTCTTTTTTTTTCTTTAACTCTTTTTCTCATTTTGTTTTAATATGGTAATTTTTATGGACTTATCTTCAAGTTCATTGATTCTTCAGTTGTGTCAAGTGAACTTATGAGCCCTGTTAAATCAGAAACAACGAAGTATCTGAGATTTTAATCTATGTTACTATGCCACTGTTATAGATGTAATGACAGAAGAACACAAAACTTTGCCTGGCTCAGAAAAACACTATTACTTTTGGTGAAAACAGCAGCCAGAGAAATAGTTTATGTTGGTTCTCTATGCCGCACTTCCCACAGAATTACCTGATTAGGGCCAGGCATTTACCTGCACAATGAGATACACTATAGGTAAAAATCATTTGAAATTAGGTGATGGTAAGCTTTTATGGAGCCGCTAGCACAATGCTTGTCCTCCCCTACCAAAACAGAGAGATTAATAATTACCCTGCTAAATAAGCAAATCACTCTGGGGAGAGGAAGGCAGGGACTTTAGTTTTACTACCATGGGACATCTCTAGGTAGGTGAATCTTCAAATCTCCCTGGAGTGTTACACCACTAGTTTCCAACACTGTTTTCTGTTCAAATATGCCATTTTTCAAAAGACTCCGGCCATGTAGGAACTCAAGAAATCCACAGACAATTGTCTTCCAATAAGCTTATTGAAGACATTCTTCATCTCTGTTACTGTGTATCCTTATTTCTAGCAATTTTTCTTGAGTTTTTCTTATAGTTCTCATCTCTCTTTTGAAATTCCCCATTTGAGCACATATGCCACTCAGCTTTCCACTGCGTCTTTGACATATTAATTCTAATGGGCTTAAGTCACCTGTTTGATAGTTAAAACACCTGGATCATTATTCAGTTTTGTTCTCTAAGTACTTTTATCCTTGACAATGTGTTATTTTTGTTTGCTTTCTTGTATGTATTGATATACTTGACTGAATGAAGGACGATATTTATAGAAAAGTAGAGCTGAGGTATATGTAATTTATACTTTGAAATGGACACAACATTCCCCTGCTATTGGTGTGGGGTGTTGAATCTAAGTGGTACAGCAACTAAATAATAAAAGATTCAGAAACAGAACAAAATAAAAGGAAGTGGAGGAGGGGAAAATTATCAAAGAAATTATTTAAAGATGGACGGCCAAGTGGTGCGTTGGTTAAGAGCTGGCTTGGGACGCCAGAGGGCTCCAGTTCAGATCCCACATATGAGGGCCAGTGACACTGTCCTCTACAGCTAAGATGCTGAACAACATCTCAACCTGGAGCTGTGCTGCTGTGAGTCGCTAGCGATGGCAGGTGGGTTATCATGGGCTACCGTGTGTAGCCAGCAGCCAGTGTGAGCAGTCAGCAGCCAGTGTGAGTGGCCAACAGCTGCTGTGAGCGGCCATCCAGAAGCCGGCGACTGATCTGCTTCACCCGGGAAGAGCACAATGATGGTGCCAACTTGGGCCAGTGAAGCAATGTTCTCCACAACTAGACTGAAGAACAAAAGGACAGCAAATTATCTGTTCCCCTTTCCTCAATTCCCCAGCGCTGTTCCCATCCCCCAATTCCCCAATAAAAATCTTTAAAAAAATTATTTAAAGAAAATTTTACATCTTGAAGGATGTGCATTTCTAGATAGCGATGACCCAGTGAAAGTCCACACCAATAGATAACAGAGAGTTAAACATGACAAAATTTATGAAATATGAGACAAATAAGGAATTATAAATATATTCTAAAGAAAAAATAGATCATATACGAAAGACCAAGAATCAAAATGACATCAGACTTTCAGTAGCCGTACATGTAGCTTGAAGATAATAAAGCAGTGATTCAAAATTGCCAAACATGATTTGAACAATGATTCTTAAAAATGAAGTAAAAATAAAATTCTTTATCCTGACAAATTATGAAGCAACTGAAAAGGTAAATAGGGAATTTTGAAACATGAGAGTTGTAAAAATTATCTCCCTGTATACTTTCTCAGGAGCTAAACTGAGAAATAATAAAATATGAATGGAGTTCCAATAAAGTGGAGAGGTGAAATGAAACTCCAATGAAAATTATATCACAAGCTGCCTCTTTGTAGCCCAACAAATATCAGTAGAGAAGAACCAACACAGAGATCAACAGGAATTTGGTGATTGGAAAGAAGTCACATTTTTTTAAAGAAGTGAAATTGCAAGAGTTTCTGATCTTTAAGTTTATCTAGAGGAGATTTATTTACTCACAGCACATTTGGAAATGAATTTGGGAATGATAGCTGCATAGACATCTAAATAAGTAAAAACAAAACAAACAAATAAACAAAAACCCCAAAAAAACCCAAGATGCTTATTATCCCCTATAAAATGAAAAGTTTTACACAAAAAGAAATTATAGTACACTATCTGGTTCAGCTACACATAATATGCACTGTCATTATTATGTAAGTAATGACTATTGACTTAACCAATTATATTTCAAGGACTTTATTTCAACAAGAGTCAAAGGGGTAAGGAAGAAGAGAAGTGTGTGTATGTTTTTTAAATTAAAGTTTATTGGGGTGACAATTGTTAGCAAAGCTACATAGATTTCAGGTGTACAATTCTGTAATGCATCATCTATATATCACATTGCTTGTTTACCACCCAGAGTCAGTTCTTTCTATTACTATATTTGACCCTCTTTACCCTCTTCTATCAAACATATATATATATATATATATATATATATATATATATATATATATATATATATGGCCAAATTGTGAGTATATATTGATATCATAAACACATTTACAAGACAATAAATATAGCCTTTCATCATCATTTAAAAAAATAGTTAAGGGCTGGCCGAGTGGTGTGATGTTTAAGAACTGGCTTGGGACGCCAGAGGGCCCCGGTTTGGATCCCACATATAAGGGCCAGTGACACTGCCCTCCACAGCTAAGATGCTGAACAACAGCTCAACCTGGAGCTGGGCTGCCCGTGAGTTGCCGGCGATGGCATAGGCTGCAGCCTCTGTGGCAGTGGGTTGCCATGGGCTACTGTGTGTAGCCAGCAGCTGCAGTGAGCGGCCAGCAGCCGCTGTGAACAGCCATCCAGAAGCCAGTGACTGATCTGCCTCGCCCGGGAAGAGCACAGTGATGGTGCCAACTTGGGCCAGTGAGGCAGCGTCCTCCACAGCTGGACTGAGGAACAAGACAACAGCAACTTGTCTGTTCCCCTTCCCCCAGTTCCCCAGTGCTGTTCCCATCCCCCCAATTCCCCAATAATAAATCTTAAAAAAAATAGTTGAATGTATTATGAAAGAAAAGGAACAAAAGAATTCTGGATATCTTGTCCTAAATATAGATATTTATCTTAGCTAAAAAAAAGTGCATATTTTAGTTTACTAGAAAAGACCATGTCTCTCAGAAAATATAGTTCTTACTATATTTATAGCAAAATATAGATATAAGAAGAAAATGAGAATAGTATTTAAAACCAAACCAAACAAAAAAATGGAGATTATCAGGTGATTGGCATAAGACCAAGAATACTACTTACCAAAGGGTCATTAAACTCAGCTTCTAAAATTACATTTATGAAAGTGGGAAATGTTGACAATTGTTTTTAAATTTCTTGTTAACTAATTGCTTTAGCTAAACAAGAAACAGTTCAAATTATTATAATTTAGAACTGTAAGTATGCAATGATACTTTCTATAATATTTAGTAAAGTAACTGGAAAAGTTAATTCTATAACCACAACCAATTAGTGATACAAATCTAAAATTTTATTGTTAAAAACTCTATATTTGGCAATATTGTTGAAACAATTTAGTTTGATGACCTTAGAGATTGTTTCTAGCTAAGAAAATGAGATTATTTTAAACTTCAATAAATTCAAATAGTTGAAGATATGACAATTGATGTGAATACTCTAGAGATGATCTTAAGTTTCTGAATTCTCTAGGCTTTAGTTGCAGATATAATAATATTTTGCCTTTAATGCAGCTTATTTCACACAATTTTTATTTTCATCTTCTGACATGTATCTTTAATATGGAAGAATTCATAGTAAGTTGTCCCTTGCAGACTACAATGAACACTTATCCAAGTGGAAGACTGTCATATGTTTGAGTATCTTTACATAAAAAGATGTTTTTGAAAGGGTGACAGTCATGTCTTTCCTTGATATTTTTACTTACAGGAAAGAAAATGCTTTGGAAAAGTTGGCTTTTATTCAAACTTTTTAATGTTTGATGTTGTGTCACTAAGAAGCTGGACTTCAAATCAAACTCCACACTTTCTCAAATAACAAGCTGGATTGGTAGGGCTTGAATCTGGAATTCAGGACCTACTTGTTTGATCTTAAATACATTACTTGTCTAAATTTGAGATTGCACTTGTATAAAAGGAACACAACACCAACAATAATACCAATCTGAGTTAATTCTTGTAAAGATTATAGCATTTCAATAATATCATTTTTAAAGAAAAGTTCAAATCTTGACACTAGTCTTTAAATCATATTCCAAAGATGTCAACAAATCTTGAAGAGACTGGACCAATAAATAGAATTTATTAGTGGAAGAATGTATCTATTAAAAATAAATAAATTTGTTTAAAGGGAGGCATTGGCAACAGCATAGTTTAAGAAGATGGGTATGGGCAATGCAAAAATCTATGCACCTGAAGGTAGAAGTATGGTGGAGAGTAGCATGATTTAGACATCTTTTATTCACCAATTAAGAATCCTGTTGACACCACCTCTTACTCCAGCCACTGCTGTGGCAACTGGGTTTGTGAAAGACTTGAGAAGCTTCATGCAATACTAGCATTGCCTTGCCTCAAGGCCATGAGACAAAATTTTGCTTCCTGCCCTGAGACTTCTCAAATGCCATTGCTGAGGATGCCCACAGGAAACTCCTTACAGTAATCAATGACTAGCTCAGAAGTCCGGGAAAGTTAATGTCCTTGAAGCCACCCTTGACCAAGAGGGGAATGGGAGCCCATGGTTAAATGCTTTCTATATGTGTTTGAATCCAAATGGACAGTTCTGTGACACATTTCGTAAGCTCCTTCAGAAGATTCTACTGGATATAATTCCCATTAATAGTGGGCAACTTAATCATTTATTATTTTTATTATTATTACTAATTTCCTGTTTTATTCTCCCTGACCTAAATTTGTGATTGCTATAGTTCCACTGTCCCTAAAACTTCCTGCTTCTTCATTTTCAGACTCATCTTTTGGGGAAATGGGGTAAAATATGGGTATCTGAATTGGTTCTGGAAAACAAACCACTAGGATACAATTTTGGAGCTCAGAAATTCACCAGTCAGATGTGAATAATTCCTTTCCTGGTGGTCAGCATGTGCTAACTCCTGGCATTAAGCCATCCCAATACATGTGCACTAGGATGAGGTACAGGTAGAAGGTGAAACACTGTGTTATGAAGTAGCTGTGTCATTTGAAACATATGAGGGCAATTGTAAATTTAAAGATTGTGGAATTGACAAGTTTTTCTTAACTATTTTAGAAAGAAAAGAAAGAAAAAGAAAGAAAACTAAGCTAGTGGGAACCAAGTAGTGGAAGGTCCTCTCATCATCACTTCCAGTGGCTCCCTTATGAAATTTGTGCTTTCTTTTTCCACAACCTTAGGGTTTGCTGAATAAGAGGATCTGGTTTTTAGGGATGGAATGAATTTATTAGCTCAGAAACCCTAACTTTGAATGTCCAGGTCATCCCACTAAGAAGAAACTTAGACCAGTTAAAATGCTGACCAATGGTGAGAGGAAATTAGAAGGAATAGTGGCAGAGGGAGTTGGTGAATATTGTGGTGTCAGGACCAGGTACAGCAACCAGGGCTATAGCTAGCTATTTCCACTAACTCACTTTGTATTAAGGCCTTGAAGAGATTATAACAGATCTCCTTTTAATAGGGAGTCTGTGATTGATTAAAATTTATGGAGTTTATGAGTTGGTCTCAGTGAGCAAGAGGTACAGTATGTCTGACAGCTTTCATATACCGTTTCAATATTTCCTCAACCTTAACTCTTACTCCAGCCACTGTGGAGGCGATCAGCTCCATACAAGCTTCAACCAACTTTGTGCATGGGCAATGGAATAGGGCCTCCCTATCAACTGGTGCCATATGTCTCTCACTCCCTTCCTTGGGTTTGTTTTGTTCCATGGTGAGAGACCTCCACAGGGACCACCTAGGTACTCAAGCAAGTGAAACCTAGAGATGTGGAGAGCTGATATCTAGGCGTCACCCTTGAACAATAGCAGATGGGACATGATAGAGAAATGTTTTCTTTTTTTTTTATCTCCTACGTAAGCAGTTCTGAGACATATTTCAAATCCCTTCACTAGGTCTCATCAGTATCAAGCACTAGTCCCTTGTAGCACTGATCAACTTTTTGATGCATCTCTGTCATGGTTTTCCCCTACTTTCCTGTTTCATTCCCCTGTTTTGCACCTGCTCACTGGGATTACATTCCAGACTTGTCAAAGATTCAACATTCAGGTAAAAGGAGCCTATGACGATTGGGATGACACTAAATGGGAGAAAATAACAGAACTGATGACACTGTTGGGTCAGGATTCATCATGCAGGCAGGAGGATCTGATATCTGCATCCAAGAGAACTGGTCTAATGATGGATACACTAACCCAACTTCAAGAATTTGAAGTCTGTTAGTATCTAGTAAATTTTTGGTTGCCTCTATTAGGCACTGGATTCTCTAGTAATTTAAACAAAATATAGAACTGATTTGTTTTAATTTCTTCCAAGAGGAAGAACTGGTGAGTAACACAGAGGAAATAACCACATTGGAAGATTAATTATTCCTCTTTAGAGTAAGAAATAATAAAGGGATTTAATGGTGAGTTTTGAACGTAGATTTCAAAATTCTCTGATGAAAACTAAGTATAATCTTGTTTACAGAAACGCTGAAAGAAATACAATTTTTAAATGATGAAATCTTTAACAAATATAATATTTCTACAATTTGAAGTATATCTAACGACAGAATTGAAGAGACTTAAAATCGTTCTAAGTACATGTAAAAAGGGTTTTTTGATGAGTGTGGTTATTAGAGGACATTTGTAGAAAATATAAAGACACAAGGATAAAAGTCATAAAACAAGTGTATGATGCAAGCTCCTAAGATTTATGTCAACATTAGTAAAACCCAATGTAAGCAAACATCATTTGTAAATAATGTTAAAAACAGAAAAACAAAAGTCTGTGCTTGGAGAACAAAAGTGAGGAAGGACAGGACAGCTTCTGTCTGGAAAAAAATTAAGCAAAATAAATAGATGACACAAAGCTAGGCATGAAATAGTCACGTATCCAAAGACTAAAGGCAGCCAAACTTAATCAATATGGCAGAGAAGAAAAACTTGCAAAATCACTTTTGGATGTACTTCATTTCTAAAAATTAATTATGTTATAGCTTCTTCTAGATAATCGATATTGATTCTCTTTAAACATATTTGATTGTGTGTGTGTGTGAAATGCAAGACTTAGGGAATTGAAACATATTGATGAAATAAAAATATCTTCTGTTTCCCAAGAGTCTGGAACTGAGTAACACTTTATTTAGCTCACAAAGGCAAACAGTGCTTAGAGTTAGCTAACACAGACACATAAGTACTGTATGTATAGGCATGTAGAACACACACATGTATATGTTAACACAAGTTAGTATACTTTAGATCATAAGTATGTTTCATATGTAGGAGACCAGGATAGGCAATATATTGGGAGCAGACAGAAAAAGAGCCATGGGATTTCCAAGCCCAGACGAAGGGGTGTGGGAAAAGGTGTCAGGCTTCTCTGAACCATCCAGGAAGTCTTTGTGAGGCAGACATTTAGGGATGTTAAAATGTCTACAGATGTGTAAACCTCGTCATTTCAAGCATGTATTTATCCCTGAAATTGAATCCATGTGTGTCAAGTCACTGACTATAGATTTCAAAGGAAAACGGGACTGAACATTTCTGTTCCAAGCAGGTTTTTTTCTTTTTTTGTAGTTAGCAGCTGCATTGATTTTAAGATAAGGGCTTCTTTATCCAGGCAGATGCAGCAGTCATCAGAAGCTAATTTGCTGGGATATTCACATATGCAAATCATGTCACAATGCTGAAATGCAACCATGTAATGACTGGAAAATGTTATACTCATAAATCATACCACCACGATCATCAAAATTTCCACTCAGCCAGGACAAATTCAACAGCATTTACGTCTTTCCAGTTTTTAGCCCATAAAAACTGTGTTTTTGGAGAGTGTGTTACTCTGGTGATCTTAAAACTCCCAAGTCTGGTATAATGAGTCCTCAAGTGCGTTATAACTTACCAGTAATTACATTTCAACATATCTGCTTTCAGCAGTTAGTGTTTTATTCATAAACATTTAAACACTGAATTAGGCATAAAATAAGAACGTTGGCAACAACCCGGCTTAATTTCATTAAGTATTAGGTAAACTTAGTATTTCTTCTTCAAATAAACCTTGGTTTTGAATGCTAAAGATGTAATGAACTTCATGGTTCATAGCATCTGACATTGCTTAATTAATGGGTGCATTTATAGTACATAGGCCTTGGTAATTGATTTATATGCATGATTTGCACATACAGCTGTTAGTTCCTGTAGGAAAGTCATAATTCAAATGTGTGCATATTTTGCAGATATGGAAAAAAGAAAAAAAATTTGAACTTGACAAGTCCCCCCAAAACATGATAGCAAATTAATAGCTGAGAAAAGAACCTACAGGATGAAGCATTAAAGTTCTAGTCTTGAATTTTAACATGTGAATTTCAAAAATATTGAGAAAATGCTTTTGTTTCTTTTGAAATGTTTAGTGCATAAGAAATAAGAATTTGTTTACATACCCTTCTGGTCAAATCTATACCTTGGAAGGAAAATGTGGTTAGAATATCTGCTGACTGAGTCTACTTCATTAAAATGTATCAAAAACTTAAAGACATTCAACTACATAATAACTGGTTCTCTTATTGGTATGTAGGTCAAATGACTATACTTTAACCATTTAAATGTGTTATTTATTTATTTCCTAGATGTGAAAGGCCTACACTATCCATAACATTTGAAGTTAGAGTAACATCTCCCCTAGATGTAATGATAGATTGTCATTTACATTCTCTTAGCTACTTCTCTAAGTTAACAATACTACTAATTTGTAAGTAAGCTGCCTTTAAGTGGGGGCACAGTTTAAGATGGTGAACAGGGAGATACTAATAGGTCTACTGAGTAGAAGTGGCTGTTGCCTTATATAAGGAATCATGTGTGAGATATTGTAAGTGCTGTATCTATATTTCTTACATTGCACCCTGGGACCCATACTATCAGGAAGAAACTATGATTTCTTTCTATTCAGGGTCTTGGGGTAAGTCTTGTCTAACAGAAAGACAAACATTTTATGGTCATGCATGGGAATTCCATTTTTCTACATTGTCCAACAGATTACTCCTGAAAGCTCAAGTTGCAAAATGAGGGGTCAGAACTGCAGAGTAACTGAGCTTTAAGGGCAGAAGCCTTCTGTGGCGGTTAACAAGGTTGACACAGAGAAACAATTGTTTCTGGATTCCACATTATCCCAAGGGAGGAGCAGCATCCTGTGGATTCGGTCATGTTCTGTGTTATCATCCCGCACTGCACCCCACACCTCTCACTTACTAAGCCATTTGCCAGAGTCATTTAGCACCTTTCCCCATATCACTGATGACAACTAACCCTTTTCCCTTTGTTAACTGCTGGAGGTATTTCAGTGAGGCTTTCAGGAAACACTTGCAAACATTACCAATTTTTTTTTTTAAGCAGCTATCAAAGTGCTTTATTGTATATTAAAACCTTCACAGCCAAGGCAACTTGATCGTTTTCACCATGTTGGCCCCATTTCCTGGTGCTCCAAGGCAGTGCTTAGCTTTTCACTTTCTAGACCCATACCCTACATCTGCTATTCTAATGCCTTCATTCATCAGAAGACCGGCAGTTGTAAATTGTTCCAAAGCCCTTCCCACACATGTGCATACACTTGTGCATGTGCGCACACACACACATGCACCCAAGTTTGTATATGTAAGTAAAGTGTAGTTTCTCTAGCAACCATCTGTACTGGATAGAGAAGAAAGATTGTGGACAGAAAATCAATTTGATGATGCCCTTTTAAATCTTTCAGTGGTGACTTGATTCTTTAACTACTCTTTGAAGATCTGGAAAGTATAAAAAAGGTAGATCATTTCCTTGGTGAAGAACTAATTGGTTTACTCCAGCAACACCCTCCATTTGAGAGACATGGTACTAGTCTGAGGGTTGTAACAATTAGTAGCCAATATAAGAATCAACTCCCATCAGCAGGTTAACCTGATGAAAGATAAAAGTCAGACTGAGTTGCTGTGGCTTCTTCTGATAAGATAGTATTCAAGATATTGGAATTTACAGATAATCCCTACCCACACACCCTGTTCCATACTCTTATTTCATTTACAAGCTCCCTCATTGTTAGGAATGGAGATGATTAAACAATAATAAATGAAATACATCCATGCTTTCTTTGAAGAAAACCCTAGGTTTGCAACTCATTACTTTTATATACTGGAATGTTGGTTTTGGTCCAAGGTTTTTTTATTTTTAGAATTAATTTTGAGCTCTTTTCTTTTGCCATCATTAATAATTTCCATTATGTAGTTAATCAAGAGACCAGACGGTAACTTGGGTGAGATGTTAAGTCCCTATTAGACAACAATACAAATAATTAATATTAGGTCAGTATCCCAGGGTCTAGTGAATGACAATAATTTATGTAATTCTGCCAAATACAAGGTTAATCTTTATACATAGCCTAGGGTCATTATTTGGTACCTTGGGAAATGATGGATAACAATAACAACTATTCTTCTCTTCATATGTATATCATGTCCCACTTTAAGAACTACTTCCCTAAGCATTAACTCATTTGAGCTTCAAAATATTTCCATGGCACATTTAATAATATAGTAACATTAGCATTATCCCTTTTCTATAATAACATAACTGGGGTTGAAAGAGGTAAAATAAATGGAGCTAGTACACCCATTTAAATTCTTTAAATTCCACATTATATAACTTTTCTCTTCTACACAACTGCTATCCATTATCATCACTAGGTCTTAAATCTTAATTATAAATAAGTGTTTCATTAGAGATATTTATAAATTTTAACCTTTAACTGCTTAAAATTCAAAAATAAAATACAATTCTATTCTTTATAAAGTAACTTGAAAAGAAAACTTTGGAATTTTTTCCAGCTCCCATAATTACAAAGACTTACATGAGGATGATAAGCTCTATAGTAGAATAGACTATTGATCTTACACAAAAAATATGGAAAAGAGAATCTAGTCTTCCTTCCTTCGTTCCTTTGTTCCTTCCTTCCTTCCTTCCTTCCTTTTTCTCCCTCCCTCCATTTTTTTTCTTCTTTCCACATTTAAAGGGGTAGCTAAAATAGTAACACTTTTACATAACACTGATGCAAGTTTACTCAAGATACTATTAGAGAACATGGCAGAAAGAGAAGTTCTGCAAATCAAGAAAGTTATGTTCTAGTTAGATAACTGTTACATTTCTCTGAGTAATTTTATTTGTTTATTTTTAAACTGAGAAATTTTTAAAAACTAGCTAATATCTAAGAGTTCTGCAACTCTAACATTTTAATAAATTGAATTTCTCTGAACAAATTAAGCCATATAAAGAGCTAAATATTGTGCCTGGGTCTTAATATTTTAATAAATGTTCTATAAAACATTGAATGTGTTCAATAAAGTATGAATGCACCACTGACAGGAACCTAAGAAATTCCATAAACAAGTATGTGGTATAGCGGAACAAGCCAGTTGTGGTGATTCTACATGGTAAAGATTTTCTAGGGAAAGGGGTTTTTGTTTCAATTTTTTCTAAAATTTATAAATCTCTGTAATAAAACAGTGTTTGAAGTTAAAGTGAGATTTGAGTCATCAAGCTCCAAAATTAAACACTTAAATATCAGGAAAATGATTTCTCAACAGCAAGTTTACAGGCTAGAAGGGAGTGGCAGGATATCATTAAAGTGCTGAAAGAAACAGAAGCTACAATCTCAAATAATTTACCCAACAATGTTATCATTTAGAATTTAAGAAGAGATAAAGATTTTCCCAGACAAGAAAAAACTAAGGAATTCATCATCATTAAACTAAATTTACAAGAAATTTTAAAGAGTCTTCTTTAAGCAGAAAAAGAAAGACCATATCCAGAAATAAGAAAATATGACCAGACAATTCTGATTATGGCAAACTGCTGCTTGATCAACGTTGACCAAAGTGTCCACTTGTATACATTTTTTTGGTACCTCCAGTATATAAAGGGAATATTAATGGACATAAAGGGATAAATCCAGGTAATACAATAATAGTAGAGGATTTCAATGCACCACTCACATCAATGGACAGACTATTCAGACAGAAATTAATAAGGAAATAATGGCCTTAAATGGCACACTTGAGGAGGTAGGCTTAATAGGCATTTATAGGATATTTTATATAAAAACTTCAGAATATATATTTTCTTCAAGTAAACATGGAAAATTCTCCAGGATATATAATATATTAGGCTATAAAAGAAGCCTCAATAAATTCAAGAATATTGAAATTAATCTTTTCTGACCACAATGGCATGGCATGAAACCAGAAATCAATTACAGAAAAAACAACAACAGCAAACTGGAAAAAACACAAGTATGTGAAGAATAAACCACATGCTACCAAACAACCAATGGATCAAATAGAAAATCAAACAGAGATCAAAAACTATTTTGAAACCAATGAAAATCTAAATATGACATTTTAAAATTTATGGGATGGAGAAAAAGCTGTTCTAAGAGGCAGGTTCATAGCTATACTGGCCTACCTCAACAATAAAAATCACAAATAAACACTCTAACTCTACATCTAAATAAACTAGAAAAAGAAGAACAAACAAAACTTAAAGTTAACAATAAGAAGAAAATAGATAAGATCAGAGCAGAAATAAGCAAAATAGAAATGATCAATAAAACTAAGAGCTGGTGCTTTGAAAAGGTAAACAAAATTGACAAACCTTTAGGCAAACTCATCAAGAAAAAAAGAGAGAGCACAAATAAATAAAATAATAAATGAAAGAGGAGAAATTGCAACTGGAACCACAGAAATACAAAGGATTAATAACAATACTATGAAAAATTATATGCCAACAAATTTGACAATCTTGAAGCAATAGACAAATTTTTAAAAGTATGTAAACTTCCAAGACTGAACCAGGAAGAAATCTAAACAGATTGATTACTAACAACAAAATTGAATCGGTAATAAAAAAAAAAAACCTCCCCAAAATAGAAGTCCAGGGCTAGAAAACTTCATAGGTGAATTCCAGCACACATTCAAAGGAGAATTAATACCTATACTTCTTAAAGTATTTCAAAATATTGAAGAGGAAGGAACACATCTAAACTCATTCTATGAAACCAGTGTTGTTACCCTCACAGCAAAGCCAGACAAAGACATGACCAAAAAAGAAAAGGAAAGAAACAGAAAATTATGAACCAAAACCCTTGGTGAATATAGATGCAAAAATTCCCAACAAAATATTAGCAAAATGGATTCAACAATACATTAAAAGGATTATACCACATGATCAAGTGGGATTCATCCCAGAGATGTAATGGTTCAACAGCCACAAATCAATCAATCAATATGATACATCACATTAACAAAATAAGAATAAAAACCATATGATCATTTAATAGGTGCGAAAAAAAAGAAAAAATTTAACATTCTTTTAAAATAAAAACTCTCAACCAAGTAAGTATAGAAGGAACATATCTCAACATAATAAAACATATAATGACAAAGAAACAATATCATACTTAATGGTGAAAAATGGAAAGCTTTAAGATCAGGAAAAAGACACCACTTCTATTTGATATCATATTGGAAATATTAGCCACAGCAATCAAACAAGAAAAATAAATAATAGGCATCCACTAAAAAGGAAGAAGTGAAATTCATTATTTGTAGATGACATGATATTACACATAGAAAATTCCTCCAAAAAATATTACTACTAATAAATAAAGCCAGTAAAGATGCAGAATCAATACACAGAAATCTATTACATTTCTATATACCAATAATGAATAACCAGAAATTAGAGAACAATTCCAATTGCAATTGCATCAAAAAGCATAAAAGATCTAGTAAATTTTTTAAAGAAGGTGTGAGACCTGTATTCTAAAAAATATAGGACATTGAAGAAAAAAATATCGAAGAAGATACAAACAAATGGTAGACTATACCTAGCTTATGGATTGGAAGAATTAGTATTGGTAAAATGTTCTTACTACCTAAAACAATATAAAGAATCAATGCAATTATTATTAAAATACCAATGGCATTCTTATCAGAATTAGAACAACTAATCCTGAAATTAATATCGAATCACAAAAGACTTAAAATAGCCAAAGAAATTTTGAGATAGAACAAAATGGAAGGTATCATGTTCCCTGATATCAAACTATACTCTAAAGATAGAATAGTCAAAACAGTATGGTACTGGCATACATATAGACAAATAATACAGGATATAACAGAGAGCCCAGGAATAAATCTTCACTTATATGATCAATTAATCTACAAGAAAGAATTGAATGACATATAATGGGGTAAAGACACTCTCTTCAATAAGTGGTGGTGGGAAGACTAGACAGATACATACAATAAAACTGGACCACTTTTTTATACCATCTACAAAAGTAAACTCAAAATGGATTAAAGACTTAAATATAAGACCTGAAACCATAAAACTACTATAAGAAAACATAGGCAGTGAATTCTTTGACATCAGTCTTATCAATATCTTTTTTGATATGTTTCCTTGGGCAAGGGCAACAAAAACACAAATAAACGAATGGGACTACATCAAACTAGAGAATTACTGTAAAGCAAAGGAAACTATCAACAAATTGATATGACAACATATTAAATGGAAAAAGATATGTGCAAATGATATATCTGATAAGGGGTTAGTATCTAAAATATATAAGAAATTCATACAAATTAACACCAAAAAAATATAATTTAAAAAAATGGGCAGGGGACCTGAATAAACATGTCTCCAAAAAGGACATACAGATGGCCAACAGACATGTGAGAAGATGCTCAACATCACTAACCATAAGGAAAATCCAAATTAAACCACAATGAGATGTCACCTCACACCTGTCAGAATAGCTATCATCAAGAAATAAAAAAATCTAGCGATGTGTGACACGGAGCATTGTCATGATGGAGGATGATGTGAGGACACTCATGAGGGAGGACTTCCGGGGCTGCTTCAGGGGGTGACAGGGATGATGGGCTGGGTGTGTTTGAAGCGAGGGGGAGTGTTTTTGGGGGGATTGATGGCAATGTGTCTTGTACTTTAATAAATTTTTAAAAATGTAAAAAAAAAAAGAAATAAAAAAATCTTAAGTGTTGTTGAGTATGTGGAGAAAAGGGAACTCTTGTACACTGTTGATGGGATTGCAAATTAGTGCAGCCAATATGGAAAACAGTATGGTGATTTCTCAACCAATTAAAAATAGAGCTCCCATATGATCCAGCAGTTCCACTTCTGGGTATTTAGCCAAAGAAAACAAAAACACTTATTTGAAAAGATATATGTACCCCTATGTTCACTGCAGCATTATAATAATAGCCAAGATATGGAAGCAATTTAGATGTCTATAAATTGTTGAATGGGTAAAGTGCATATATATATATATATATATATATATATATATATATATATATATATATAGAGAGAGAGAGAGAGAGAGAGAGAGAGAGAGAGAGAGAGA
>NW_017731609.1:1301999-1328556 GCF_001890085.2 Hipposideros armiger | reverse complement strand
CCTTTTGGGGAGTCCACTTCATAGTCAACGTAGAGGCCTGACCACCGCATTGTATTTCTGAAACTGATGTTGAATAATACTGTATGTCAACTATAATTACATATATACATATAGTCTCGGGACATGGAGTAGAGATCGGGAACGGATTCAATGGAATTGTAATAGATAAGCATGATATCAGGGGTGGGAGGGCAATAGATGGGGGGAGGTGGGTTGTTACGTGGTGAGGGTGAAAAGGGTAACTATTGTATTGTTCTGTACACCTGAAACTAAAAATAAATAAATAAAAAAAAAGAAATAAGTCAGGCAGAAAAAGACAAATATTATATAATCTCATTTATATGTGAAATCTGAATAACAAAACAAAATAATAAACAGAACAAAATAGAAACACATACAGAGAACAAGCTTATGGTTGCCAAAGTGAAGGGTGTGAGGGAATGGAAATTCAAAAATAAAATAAAATTTATTCTGGAAAAATAAATAAATAAATACATAAATAAATAAATACATAAATATCAGGAAAGTTCTAACATTTCTTTAGCTCCTGCTATGTTCTTAGGCCTAAAATTAAGTATTCTGATACAAATTAGTTCATTATAGAAGCCTTACAGCTTGCCTTCTCAGATTGGCTCCCAGACACTGGTTGTACATGTGAATTTTCTTATGGGTAGTTATTATGAACTACTGCATATATATTTTCACCTTTCTCCCAACACACATACTTTAATCTAATTAAATTGTTCTCTTCAATTTTCTCAGTCAATGCATTCACTATGCCTCTCCCTCTGTCTTATCCCTCTCCTTCTCTCTATCTCTTCTTCTATTTCTTTTTGCTCTTTTTTCCTTCAATAAATATTCATCAAGTATCTATTTATTTATGCTGTGGATACATCAGTGAACAAAACAAAATCCCTCATCTTATATTTTAATTAGAGACAATTGATGATAAGGTATATACATACATGACATTTTTTTTTAAAGTATGACGTTGAAAAATAAAACAGGGTGAGGACACAGAGGGTAACCATTCCTCTCCAGACTCTGCTCCTTCTCTATATCATCCTATAGGGGTTGACTCCTCTGTCTCTTGAAATTCTAACCATACCTCAGAATCCAGTCAAGCCTTGCCTTCTCATGCAAGCTTACCCAGCATTTGAGGTCCATATATGTCTTTTTATTTTTCTCAACTTTGCTTTTGCACTTATTGTTAACATTTATCAAGTATTTAGATCATAATTATGCTCCAGTTATTTGTAAGTCATAGTCTGGTCAACTCAGCTTGACTGCAAAGTCTTTGAGAGCAGGGACCATTACTTTTGTATTTCTAAGCACCTTGCTGAGGAGTAAACACATATTGAGTACTCAACCAATTCTCATAAAGTGATGCATTAATAGATCTTATAGAAACATGAAGATCTTATGGAAAATAGAGGAATAAAATTAACTTTAATTAAGCTCCGATATGTGAGGTTGGGCAGAATAGATAGTAAATATGTTTTTTCCACATTGGAACAAAAATGTCTCAATGATATATGTTTTTATACACCTGAAGTAGAGTTTCTTAACCCTTCTTGAGTCATAGGTTTCTATGGCAATCTGATGAAGACTATGAATCCATTCTCACAATAACGTTTTTAAATGTAAAAAAAAATACTGAAGATTACAAAGGAAACAGACAATATTAAAATAAAGTTATTGAAATTTAAAGGATTTTGACATAGAAATACACTTACTTCCTCATCAATTTACAAAATAATGAGATCAAATGAGGGAGTTAATAACCACCACTATGTCCAAGGAGTGAGAAACACCAGTCTTATCCCAGGACATCAGTGACAATGTGATATGAATGTGCCTGTGATTTCTGCTGGTGACAAACTCACAAGGACTGAGAATACTACCATTGTTGGTTGACTGTATTAAAGTGAAAGTAAATGCTAAAAATTTTCATCACATATTGTTAAAATAAAGGAGTAATTTTTTTCCCATCCAGGCTCACAGACTCCTTGAATTCTCTTGAGGGATTCTGGAGTTATGCATGGGTATGACAATAAATCTCAGGTAAAAAAAAAATCAGACTTTATCATCTTCTGTGATTGTCTTCAGAATTCTAATTTGAAAACAGCTAAGTTCTTATGAATCGTAAGTCCACTTTGACCTACAGCATAAGAGACATAAACATGAATGCCTTAAACATTTTGATATACTGAAGAAAATCAAAATCAATCATAGAAATGTATGCCGAGATTAAGCACAGCAGGTAGACAAAGATCCTGTGTGGATTTCAAATGAGACCACACATCAGTGCACTGACACACGTTGTCTTTCTGTTTCTGCTGCCAAGGGGTCTGATTGGGAACAATTAAATATCCTAATCAGAACTGAGAAATAAAGCTGAGAATTTATAGAATATTTAGCCTTTTGCTAGCTTATAAAATATATCTAAGTTTTGTCTTCTTAACAGCAGGATCTATGCTGGCTTTTAGATTTAGGGTTTTCGGTGAATAAGAGGATTACATTCACTTCATGTGATCAAGTTTTTTATTCAGAATGGTGGATGTTATCTGTTTTGGAGATTTCTTTAGTTTCCTTTCAAGTCACAGACTGATTTGAGTCTGGCTAAAGAGATACATTACAATTTATACATAATATGAGTACCATGGCTCAATTTGGAAGCCTAGAAGCTGTAAGGATGACGATAGTGAAGGAACCAACAAATGGAACAAGAAGAAGATATGTGCGTAATCCATAGTAGTTGGCCAGACTCCTTAGTGCATAGATTTTGGAGACAGCACTGTGTAAATATAAACCTTTGAAACTTGATTTTCCTCCTGTAAGGAAAATCAGCTTTCCTAAGGTGATTATGTTTAGATATATTTTCAGTGAGGAAAAAAGCTTCCCTTCATACACCCCAAATAAGGTTGTAACTATACAGTAAACACATCTCTTTAACCCACATTGCCTAGATAAGGAAAGGAATACATGAAAAGTCAGGAGAAAGGATCATTTATGCTGAGCCCACTATAGATTTTCTCCAGAAACTGTGTGTAACCCTAAGTGGGCTGCAGGAGATAGGGGTGCCTGTGCCTCAAAGGACATCTGGGAAATTTTATCTTCATATGAACTTATAGGCCAGATTCAAGAAATAAGAATCAGGAGAAAGTGTGTAAATTTCCAAATAATCAAGGTAAGACATGCTTTTAAACAGAGGTAAGATACATTTCTCTCTTGGTACTAGTTTAATTAATGAAATGAATCATTCAACCACTAAGGTCGTGTCATGTAAAGTAAGTCAAATTATATGAAGATTTATGTAATGTAATATCACATGAAAAAGGAGGCTATAAAATTGAATCAATGTGGTGTAAAAGATCTAGAAAAGCACATATCCAAATTAATGGTTTAAACTGTTAATATTAAATTAAGTTAGATTTTTTTCTCTTAAATTTTACATCTATGGTAATACTTTCCCCTTAAATTAAAAAAAAAGATACTATTATATCAAGCCAGTAAAGAATGCTTTCTTATTACAAATTTGGTATCAGAAATCAGAACTGATTTCAGTCTAGGTGCTATCCAGTATTACTATTTTTTTATCATGACCAACTTATTTTATCTCTCTGAGCCTTAGTTTCCTTATTATGAAAGTTTCTGTGAAAATAGTTGTTGTGAAAATTAAATGTATTAGGACATGAAAACATGGTGGCTATCACTTAGTAAATCCTCAAAAATTATGTAGTTCTTATTAGATGATTGTCTAAACTGGATACTTCAGAAGGCATATAGTCTTGGTGGCCAAATTTTAATATAAAAGCCTCTGACACATATTCAAAAAGTAATTTCTATATTCAGTTTATTCAGGGAGGTTTCTGGGGTGTACTAGAAAAAAAAAGTATTGTTATGAGAAGTATTTCAATTTTTAATTTACAAAACACAAAAAGCAAATATTCTCAGACTTTATCAGCCTACCTCTATGAATAAGATACTGCTAACATTGTTTAGCTAAATATTGCTGGTGGTATGCATCCACTTCTTGACAAAGATACCTAGCACCCTTGTAAGGGCCCAATAATTATGTCTGGAAGTTCTTGGGGATGACCTCATCTACGGTTAGAATCAAGTGGGCACCTGTCAGTGCTTTCCCTCCCTCTCTTATTAGGTACTTGTGGGGCATGCTCTCTGTTGCCTAAGTATGCCCACATCTCTCCAAGACCATGACACTATTAGGCAGATTTTCTAGGCTTTCCTAAGGTGCAAAGCTGAGCAGAATAGAGGAGGTTGGCCTAATCTCAACAGAGCTCAGGACTTGTTTCTGGGTCCTGGTGGGACAACAGGTTTCCCCTTGCTCTCACCTGTTTAAGTCCTTAGCTCTCCCTTCTGTTTCTTCTCTCCACCCTCTGGCAAAGAAAGAAAGAACACAACAAAAACAAATGAGGCATCTTCTCTTTCCGAGCCCCCTTTCTTCACAGGGTTCCCAGGTTCTACAAACCATTCTCAGATGAGACCAGGTGGTCTCTCGCTTTCCTTTATAAAGTGGCTCTGTAGAATAATGTAGGTTCTCTGTCAGAGCTCTGCTGAACTTTCTCCCCACCCTTGGCCAAGTTCCAATCCAGTGGAGACAGTCCAATTGCAAGGTGACAAGGCGTGTTTGTTTAGAATTTTCTTTTCCTGAATCTAACCATACAGAGTGGGCAGTGCTTGCTTGTTCATGGAAGCCAAATGCCTCATTTTCTAGTCCTAGAAAATTGTCACTTCATTCAGAAAGAGAATGAGTTGATGCTGAGTCTGTGATTAAAAATAAGTTTCAAGTAAACAGGTTTCTGGGGGAAGACTCCCATGGCTATGCAAAGAAATTACAGTTAATTCTAAATATGACGGACTTTAAAACTATTACGAGACAGTGATTTTAGCAGTTCTATAGATGATTAAAAAGCCATTTTCTAAAATATTCTCACTGGAGTATTTTTTTTAAGAAAACATTTAATTGCTCCAATCAAGCATAACTACTTTCTGCTTATGGTGTAATTTGTATACTCTGATCACACGGTGTGTGACTATTTGTCATAATTTACAAGTGTATATTCCCCACTGTAGTGATTGGCTATCATTAATTGTGAATAATTTCTTGCTCATTAAAGTAAAGCAAAAAAATGGGAAAGCAAGTCCCAGTAAACAAAAGGAGGATGGGAAGCCCAGTTTGAGTCCTCCCCACAAATATGGACTAAGTTTTCTCAGACTTAATAAACTACATCTATTTGGAACACATTAAAAAATGATGTGAACAAGTGACAAAAGACAACTTTTTAAGGTTTCTTGGTAAACAAAACAAAACAAAAGAAAACAAAGCAAAAGCACACACACACACACACACACACACACACACACACACAACAACTGAATATGCCTGATACTTTTTTTGTTTTTGTTACAGGTAGCAATTATTTTATACAACTCAAAAGAGCTTTACTTTGAAACACTTAAATCTGCTGACAATCTTCTCTTTAATGTATAGGTTAAACCATACTGACAGGAAACAGGAAACTACACAAGGATTTTCCCAAAAGGATCATTTGAAAACGTAGTAATACCATTACCTAGTTAGGAAACATCAAATCCTTGCAATATGCAAACGGCTGAGAATATATATCTAGAAGTAACATCTAAGTAGCTTAATAAGCTCCTCGATATGAATAAGTTGTGGAATGCTAACAGGCATGGAAACAATCCAGGTTTCTTTGGAATAGAGCAGAACCCTGGACAATGAGAGCAGAGTACTGTGCTAATCCTAAACATCTGCATTCGGCTGGCTGAGGCACTTTATTGCTTGATATAATAAGAACTTCTTATGCATTTAAACTGTATATGGAATTGCCTGCTCCCCTATCCATCATTTCCATTCTTTTCAGGTGAGATCTTCTGTTTGTTCTTCCCATTCCTACCTCTGCTCTCAGTGCTTTTATTGTGGAATGTACCATCGTTCTGCAAACTCTCCACCCATTGTTCAAACAGTTCCTGAATTTCACCACTTTTTCCATCAGGCTTTAAATAAATTAATCCAGAAGTATTCACACGATGCTCTGTAGCCTTCCTGATGAAGTGGCAGAGAGAGTGATCGCAGTTCTCTGGCTGGCGACATGCCACTGACATGGCTGCTTTTTCACGCCTTGGACACATAAATACAGTATCTCCAAATGCACCTTTGGGAATATTTTGCTTACTTATATAATTTATGTATTGGTTGACATTTTTAAATTTATATATTTGCTGATACTTTCTTATTTTTCAAATCAAATCGATAACTACATATTAGTCCCTTATCATCAGCAAGGTATTTCTATCCCTATCAGTGTTAAATATTACTAGGTTTATACATCATTTTCCATAGTATCTTGAGCAAATACACTTATATCATAGTTCCTGCTGTTATTCCCAATATCACCATCAAGTCCTGGTATGCTGGACTTAGATCAGACAAAGAATAGCATTGAAGACCCCATAAATTCTGCTAATTGGTCTTACATATCTTAACATAAGCAAGATGTCATAGTTTCCTCCATGTTCGTGTTTTCCTTTGTGCGTCTGTGTGCATGCATGCATGGGTGATTATTCTTGTTTCCACCTAACACAATAACATGCAGAAGGAGTGCCTCCCAAATCCACCTTCAAGTGCCCAAAACACTGTAGACATTCACAGTTCTTGACTCTCTCTTATTGATGATAGCCACTCTAACAAGTGGTATCTCATTGTGTTTTTAATTTGCATTTCCCTAATAGCTAGTGAAGTTGAGCATCTTTTTATATATCTGCTGGCCATTTGTATGTCTTCTTGGGAGAAATGTCTGTTCAGGTCCTCTGCCCATTTTTAAATTGGATTGTTTGTTCTTTTGTTGTTGAGTTGTACGAGTTCATTTTTTTTAATATGTTTTAGGTATTAGCTCCTTATTGGAGGTGTTGTTTGCAAATATCTTCTCCTATTCATGCTTTTAAGACTCAATAGTAGGATCAATTCCACTGTAAACTTTCCCTTCCTCCTCGGGGCTCCAGTAGGGTTCTCTCTGTGTGCTTTTACTTTGAAATAAACTTTGCAGGTCATTTCTACATTCTAAATGCATTATATGTGTCAGCAACTAGAGAGTAGGGCCATTTTCAATGATATACCTTGGCACCTAAAAAGTTAGAGTTTTTTTTTTTTTGAAAACGTATGCATTATCTTCAGACTAAAATTATAGGAGATAATTCTTTTAATGATATTATAGTTGGTATTTTCTTATGAAAATGTTTTCTTATGAAAGATCAAAAGTAAATTTTTGATGGTATTAAAATTAAAACTCCCAGGGCCGGCTGAGTGGCACGTTGGTTAAGAGCTGGCTTGGGATGCCAGAGGGCCCCGGTTTGGATCCCACATATGAGGGCCAGTGACACTGCCCTCTATAGCTAAGATGCTGAGCAAAAGCTCAACCTGGAGCTGGGCTGCCATGAGTCGCCGGCTACAGTGTAGACTGCAGCCCCTGCTACAGTGGGTTGCCATGGGCTACTGTGTGTAGCCAGCAGCCAGCATGAGCGGCCAGCAGCTGCTGTGAGTGGCCGTCCAGAAGCCGACGACTGATCTGCCTCGCCCGGGAAGAGTGCAATGATGGTGCCAACTTGAGCCAGTGAAGCAACGTTCTCCACAACTAGACTGAAGAACAAAAGGACAGCAACTTGTCTGTTCCCCTTCCCCAATTCCCCAACGCTGTTCCCCTTCCCCCAATTCCCCAATAAAAATCTTTAAAAAACATTAAAACTCCCAGTTATAAAATAAATAAGCTATGGAGAGTGTACAGCTAAGAGGATATAGTCAATAATATTGTAATACCTTTGTGCAAGTCGACAGATGGTTACTAGACTAGCGTAGTGATCACATTGTAGGATATATACATGTTTTATCATTTTCTTGTACACCTATATTTTAATAAAATTTTTTTAATTAAAAACCTAAAATATTTGAAAATGCAAACTTTTGTTAAAGCATTTTAGGCTACACAAGTAAAAATTCATATTTGCTTTCTCTATTTGATCTAGATAGAAATCTGCATAAAATTATAGTCTCTCAAGGGTGACTGGACCTTAAAGATTATCTGACTCTACCAAATAGCAGATGTTTGAATCTTTATTACAAAATCCCCACCAACTGTTCACCCATATGTACTTCAACACCTCCAGTGTTGAAGGACTCATTTCCCCAAAGATAAACAAATCATAAGCTCAAGCACTTCTACTATTTAGTGGGTTTTCCTTGAACAAATTAAAATCTGCCTTCCTGAAAAGCCTGTGCCTTGTCCCCATGTATCTTCTCCTTACATCCAAACAGAGCCACTCTGACCCTCTTTTGAAAGGAGTCATCTGTTAGGTGCTATATCATCATGCCTTCTCTAAGCTTTGTTTTAACCTTTTTTTTGAGTGATCCCATTTTAAGTTTCCTGCACTAAGCTAGTCATCCTCCAGAACATATTTTCTCCCATGTCTATTTCACTTTAAAAAAAATCTAACTCTAGATCTGAATCAAACACTCAAGGAGACTCTTATTGCACAGAGAACAACAGGTCTATCACCTTCACATTCTAAATGCTTTACCTCTATCAATGTCTCAAAGGTATATACAATTTATATTAGTAGGTATATATATGACACCCTAAATAAAATAATGTTAAAACAATCTCTTTTGTCTCAATTGGTGGTTACACCAGCTAGGAATTACCATTCCTGATGCTTTTGCTGTATTACCTATCACGTAGAACAGGTATGTACTATAGAGAGTACCAATTAATCTTCATATTATTTCTTTTCTAACACCAGACTCTTCTACCCCATTCTCATATGTTCCACCTTATTTCTACTACCCATGTCCATTTCTGTGGCATTCTCCTTACTTCTACATCACCCCATTTTTCTCCCTTCATTATAGCATACTATTCAAACTCTCTACTCTCTCAACATGCACAGCTTTCTAACTTCTCTGACCTCCTTCCTACCATTCAGTCATCTATGTATTCAGTAATATATTTTAAAATCTAACAATGTGTTATTGTACTGTTAACCCAACCTTGGAATAGACTCAATGGATGCCTTTATCTTGCCAAATCAGATGGAGGTCACTCACCCATCAAAGGTAGTTACTTGTTTGGGCAAGAATTGAGATTCAGGCTGAAGTAAATGTGCCAGTGGTTAGAGAGAACCCTAGAATGCCAAGGGAAGTGGGTGAAGGAATATGATTTGACTGATGATGTGAGAAGAGAATAATGGAGCCACAGAAGATAAGGTCACGCTCTATCATATAAGGTGCTTACTAATCAAACAATAGGATCTATGAAGAGGATAATTGGGGACTGGGGTCTGAGCACAAACAAGTTATACATAACATGGTATAGCCATAATTTGGAATATTATGCAGCCATTAAGAATCAATTTTATATTAATATTTAATATTCATAAGAGTAAATTCCCAATGAAATATAAAGGGGGAAATTATTAAATACTAGTATAAGATAATCCTAATTTTATAACTTGTAGAAATATAATAAACATATGAGAATATTCTATATTGTTTTATAAATTAAAAAAAAATTAACCAGTCTAGTATGTAGTATATTGTAGTGACACTTTTGAACTCTCTTAGCAAAGGATGATATTCTTCCATTTAAATAAACTCCAGGCATCTCTTCAAATGACAAGAGATTTTCCAGTCAAAATGGCAGAATAGCTGAATGCCGTGTGTGCAACCTCTCATGACCACATCAAAATTATAACTAAACTACAGAACAACCATCACTGAGAATTGCCTGAAGTCTAGCTGAACAGAAATCCTATGATTAAGGATATACAGAAGAAGCCACATTGAGACTGTTAGGAGGGACAGAAATGTCCAACGGGCTAGTCCCCATACCCAGGTGTAGTGGTTACAAATAAGGATGGATATTTCAGCTGCAGAGGTATAGTGGTCCCAGCCCCACACCAGACTCCCCACCCATGTTTCCAGTGCTAAGAAGAGAAGTCCCCACAGCTTCTGGCTGTGAAAACCAGCGGAGATTGTAGCTGAGTGAGATGGAGGGCAGCTGGAGTCCCAGAAGCTCCTCCTAAAGGGCCCACAATCTGACTTACCTGCTGACAGACTCACTTGCCCTGAGCTCCAGTGTTGGGGCCGTAGCTTGAGGGATGCCAGGGACTTATGGAGAGGAACTGAATTGTCTGGTTTCAAGACAGGGGCTGGAGGGGCAGCTTTCTCCCAGATAAAGGAACTGGCAGAATCCATTGTTTCTTTGTTGAGCCCTCCCACCTCTTAGCATGCAGACTCAGGTAGCTGCTATATCTGAGTCTCCACTAACCTGGCTAGCACCATTCACCTAACCTTGGTGATTCTCTGAGACCCTGCCTCACCCAACTTGCTGACCCACTAAAGCTTCTTCCAGTGACTTTTCCATACAAATGGCCTATTTTGACTCATGCTGTGGACTTGCTTAAAACCCCAAGCAAACAGCATCTGGGCTCCATGTGCCTTGTACCTGTTGCTAAGCAGCCCCAATCTTGGCACCAGTGGCAGCCAGCCTCGGTTCACAGCTTAGCCTCTCCCAAGCCCTCCAAGTGTAGCACAAGTGGCAACCATCTGCAGATCACTTTGTAGCTCAAACAAGTGATCCTGATCTGGACACAGGCAGCAGTGGCCCTTGGTCTGCACCAGACCCCCCCTCCTGCAAGAGACCCCTGAACAAATATACCCAGTGGCCAGCTTCAGACCACACCAGAACACCACCCAACCACCTCCACAAATGACACACACAAAGGGCAGACCAGGCAGGCATCACAGCTAAAGTGAATTCTGCTCTGTAGTGTCAGCCCCTGCACCACAATTCCACCACTGTATTCATGGCCCATCCTCACAACCAATGAGCCTGAGAGTCAATCCCTTCCATTGATATGCAAACAGAAACCAAGACTCAACTACAACAGGGGAGACCCACACAAGGGACACAGCTGGAGCCCCAGGCTTAGGTGACCATGAAGACTGTATCCCTGTGCCTCATAGGACACTTACTACATAAGGCCATTCTACTAAGACTGGGAGACATAGCAGCCCTACCTAATACATAGAAACTGAAAGAGGGAGGCAGCCAAAATGGGGAGACAAAGAAACATGTCCCAAATGAAAGAACAGAACAAAGCTCCAGAAAAAAAAAAAAACTAAACAAAATGGAGACAAGCAATCTACCAGATGCAGAGTTCAAAACACTGCTTATAAGGATGCTCAATGAGAACTTCAAGAAAGAGATAGTAAGTGGAGATAGAAAACATAAAAAAGAACCATTTGGAAGTGAAGACTACATTAGAGGGAATCAACAGTAGATTAGATGAAGCAAAGTTTGTGATTAGCAATTTGGAAGATAAGGTAGCAGAAAACACCCAATCAGAACAGCAAAAAGGAAAAAGAATCAAACAAAATGAGGATAGTTAAAGGGGCCTATGGGACAACATCAAGTATATCAACATTTGGATCATAGGGGTACCAGAACGAGAAGAGAGAGAGCAAGGAATTGAAAATCCATTTGAAAACATAATAATGAAAACTTTTTTAACCAGGTGAAAGAAATAGACATACAAGCCCAGAAAACACAGATTTCCAAACAATATGAACTCAAACAGGCCCACACCAAGACACATCATAATTAAAATGCCAAATGTCAAAAACAAAGAGAGAATCTTAAAAGCAGCAAGAGAAAAGCAGTTAGTTACCTACAAGAAAGTTCCCATAAGACTGTCAGCTGATTTCTCAACAGAAACTTTTAGGCCAGAGGGGATTTGCACAAAATATTCAAAATGATGAAAAGCAAGAACCTACAATCAATATTACTATACTAAGCAAAGCTATCATTTAAAATGGAAGGAAAGATAAAGAGCTTCCCGGACAAGAAAAAGCTAAAGGAGTTCATAAGCACCAAACCATTATTATAAGAAATGTTAATGCGACTTCTTTAAGTAGAAGAAGAAGAAAAAAAAAGATAAATATTATGAGTAAGAAAATGGCTATAACTACATATCTATCAACAATTACTTTCAATGTAAATGTATTAAATGCTCTAAACAAAAGACATAGGGTGACTGAATGGATAAGAATGAAAGCCATTACATATGCTGCCTGCAAGAGACTCACTTTAGATTGAAAGACCCACAGAAACTGAAGGTAAAGGGATGGAAAAGGATATTTTATGAAATGGTAAAAAAAAAAAAAGCTGGGATAGCAATACTTATAACAGACAAAATAAAGACTTTAAAACAAAGGCTTTAATAAGAGACAAAGAAGTTTCCAGTATTCCCACTTCTGGGAATTTATCCAAAGAAACCCAAAACAATACTTTGAAGGGACATGTGCGTCCATATATTCATCACACATTGTTTACAATGGCCAAGATGTGGCGTCATCCTGGGTGTCCGTCGATGGGTGAATGGATAAAGAAGAGGTAGTACATATAATCAATGGAATATTATATTACTCAGCTGTAAAAAAGAAGGAAATCTTGCCATCTGCAACAGCATGGAGGGACCTAAAGGGTATTATGCTGAGTAAAGGAAGTCAGGGAAAGACACATGCCATATAATTTCACTTACATGTGGATTCTAATGAGTAAAATAAATGAACAAACAAAGTGAAAAAATTCATAGATACAGAAAACATTTTGATGATTGTCAGATGGGAGGGTGGTTGGGGGAATGGATGAAAAAGAGCAAGGGATTAAAAAGTACAAATTTTTCATTACAAAATAGTCATGGGGATATAAAGTATAGCAGAAGGAATATAGTCAATAGTATTATAATAACCATGTATGGTGTCAGATGGGTACTAGATTTATTGCAGTGATCACTTCAGAAGTTATATAAATGTCTAATCGCTATATTGTACACCTAAAACTAATATAATATTGTATGTCAACTGTAATTGAAAAATAAAATAATTATTTCAAGAAAGTGCAGAACAAAATAAAAAAAAGAAATTAACCAGAATATCAGAATTATGGATAATTTTATCCTTTTTATAGATCTATATTTTTCATATTTTTAATAATGTAATACAAAATAACTTAAATTTCTAACCACAGAAAATAAATGTTATTAAATATATGATGTCCCCAGTGACAAACTCAATTAATACCTAAAAAGTCAACTGAATTACATGTTTCATAGGTTAGGGATCACATGGATCACAGCATGTAAAAATTACATTCATAATTTAATTTCATGTTTTATGTGCTAGTATATAAATTATTACAGCATCTTGAATGTAAATAAAAGATGATCTGCGAATTTAACATCTATCATTATGAAAGAAGTACCATTGCCCACCCCATCTTCCTCTTATATCAGAGCTCAATCACTCAAGCATACTTTTAAATAGCATTTCTTGTATTTGAAAAGTTATTGAGTAATCAAACAGTGACCTTTAGTGCTCCACCAAGAAATGCAATTCAGCTTTGTATGGCATCCAAACTAATCAATATCCTATTATGATCACAGACAGGAATTTTACAACAGAGACACAGCAGCTAGGGTGTCAGACGCACCTTTGTTTTCTCTAATAATAGAAATTTGATGGCTTTGCATAGGAAACCATTTTAAGTAAGGGCATTGATTCATTTCTCCTTTTGAACAGGACAATGAAGTTTTAGCTTTTAATTCTATCATGATGCTAAGGAGTAAGGGTGTATTCGCATCATTACATAATATAGACTTATTCATAACAAAGAGGGAAAAGACATATATAATTTTTCCTTCATCTTGTGTATTCATTCTGAATGAATCTAAAAAAATTGGTGCCATACCGCCCATAGATCAGACCACAGAATGCTAACAGATAACTCATATGTAGAGCTCATTTGATTGTTAGGCTGCGCTACCTGGCTATCTAACCAGATATTAAGATAATTGATTAGTTCATTAATAATGACCAAACCAGTTCTGTAAATCAATATAAATATATTTGAAATATTTATGAGGCACTTGAGAATCTGACAGTTTTAGAAATGCAATCCAGGTGAAGAAATGTTGTCTGTTAATTTTAGCCTAAATGCGTTTCCAGGGCAAAGTCAGGTTTCTTAGTGGTTAGGTATGGCACAGACTATCAGTTAACTCACTGGTGAATTCCTATCACTGATGAGAGCACCAAAGACAGGTTATTTTAAAAATTTATTTGAACGGGGCCAGCCGAGTGGTGCGATGGTTAAGAACTGGCTTGGGACGCCAGAGGGCCCCGGTTCGGATCCCACATATGAGGGCCAGTGAACACTGCCCTCCACAGCTAAGATGCTGAACAACAGCTCAACCTGGAGCTGGGCTGCTGTGAGTCGCCAGCGACGGCGTAGGCTGCAGCCCCTGTGGCAATGGGTTGCCATGGGCTACCGTGTGTAGCCAGCAGCCACAGTGAGCTGCTGTCCAGAAGCCGGCGACTGATGTGCCTCGCCTGGGAAGAGCGCAATGATGGTGCCAACTTGGGCCAGTGAAGCAACGTCCTCTACAACTAGACTGAAGAACAAAAAACGACAGCAACTTGTCTGTTCCCCTCACCCAATTCCCCAGCACTGTTTCCAATTCCCCAATAAAAATCTTAAAAAAGAAAAAAAATTTATTTGAACGCCTTTATAACCAAAAATTTATAAGATTTTCTACATTGCTTTTGTGTAAGTCATGCTTTGGGCATTCACTATCAGTATATGTCATTCAAAATATTAGTTAAGCAGTTCTTTTTGAGCATTGAAAAAGAATGTTTGAAAAATTTACCTCAAAAAATAAATATAAATATCAGGAGGAGAAAGGAGATAGAATATTACCAATACTACCATCATCAAGATGGATATTTGGGGAAGACTTTCATGCTGCTAGCTATTTTTTTTCCTTCCACTTTCACTGAAATATAATTGACATGTAACATTATAAGTTTAAGGTACATAATGACTTGACATACATACATTGCAAAATATTTACAACAAGTTTAGTTGACATCCATTGCCTTACACACTTAACAAAAAATACTAGCTAAATTAACCAAGAAAATGAATTTACAAAAACTTGAACATCATAACTAGAAACAAGGATTGATATTTTCAAAACCATATTGGTCCTTCTATTAATAGCTAGTGAGTTTTAAGGAGGAAAATCCTTGATGACTCTTACTATACATGACATTAAAAGAAACCAGAGAAAATAAACAGAAAACTATATACTGAAGAAAGGCCATTTTCCTAGCATGTGTATTACTTGTTTTGTTTGTTTGTTTGTTTGTTTTTCCAGTAGATATTCCTAGTAGCTTTCATTAGAACAAACTCTAGATGTTTGGAGCTTATTGCTTAAAAGCAACCACGAGAGAAAAACTACAGAGTTATCATGTCACTCTGAATTTAAAGAGGTTTACCTTATGTTATGATATCTATTATATCAGTAGCATAAGCATCTTTAAAAGTGCATTGAGCCAACATCTATTCTGTATAAAGGAGTTGCGTATTTCTCTCAGAAAGTTCTAATAGGCCTTGCCCATTTGAGTGATCAGGATTAAAGAATAAATCCCAGGGGCAGAATTACAGAATCTTTATTGGGGATTAGGTTCCCAAAAAGGGATAAAAAATAATAACTAATACTTATTGAGTGCTTGCTGTTGGCAGTCCGTATTCTATCTACTGTCTTATTATTATTATTATTATTATTATGTATTATTATTATTATGTATTATTATTTTCAGTTCTCACAACCACACTATGGAGCAGGTGTTATTATTTTCCTTATATTACAGATGAGGAAACTGGGGCACAGAATGATTCAATGATTTGCCCATTACATACCCAGGAAGTGCCTGAGCCATGTATGGACTTGGGCAGTCTGTCTTCAAAGCCCACCTATTAACCACCACCATCCCTCTGTCACCTGAGCACGTTGGTTTCCCTCTGCCCAGGAGCTATGTAGCAAGGAGTAAATCACCTGCTCTATAGTCATTGGCTCCTTTTTACAGGAGTAATTTCCTCTCCGGAGATAATGACTCTAGGGGAAAATTTTAATAGCAGCAAGTAGGTCTTAGATTTGACTCCTTTTATCTGTAGGAGTGTGATCTAGTGCCCTCTAGAGGGAAAAAGAGGAGATTATGGGCCCTGTAGATTTTAATGAATTTAAGCAGAAAAATTACATTAAGAAAATATGGACACAGGTGCTTGAAAAACCTACACTCCTGTTATTAAATTCCCTCTCTCTCTCTCTTTGGTAAAGTTAGTCATCTTCCTGTAACGTGGACAGGATAACGTGCTTTGGATGTTGTGCAAATGAACTGCAGCCAAGATAATAATATTAAAACAAAGAGCATTAGGAAATACATAGTAAAATATAAAACTGTCAAAAATAATCATTTAAGTAGTACAATTTCACAGCTGTATGATTTGAAGACACCAAAAATTATTTTAAGCATGCTGAAATAAAAGAGAAGATAATTAGTGAAAACTCCATTGTTCTTTTTCAGGGAGCCTTGGTATCGCTCCAATCAACATGAAATCAGGTCATCTGCACAGTGCATAGAGATACACACCAAGCACCAAAAACTTGTCCTGGTTTTGAAGAAATCTGATCTCCCTAAAAAACAGTGTTTTGTGGATGCTAAAATAAAGAGGTTTTTTTTTTTCCTCTAAGGTAGAAAAAAATGTATCACTAATATTTTAGATAATTGGTACTCATTAAATACTTGATAAATTAGTGAATGAATTCTGGTTCTAGTTATACTATAAAGGTCAAATACTCTTTAGTTCTTTTTTTTTAATGTATTGTCTAACTTCTCACCCATCTTTGTTGTACTAATGAAATGAAGATATCCATCATGATGTAACTGTGAGCTGGGGGATCTAAATTACCTTCATCTGGCACCATTCCAATATACTATAAATGAGGTAATTGTCCTTGACTATAAAATTTGCATTTTCAAGACTTAATTGCTATCATTACATCTTTTTGTAATTCTATTAATTTAACTGAATGGAGCGTTTGGTTTTTATGGTTAAAAATTTGCATTAAAACGTTGTACATCTAAATAGAATTTTAATATTTTTATCAAAAGCTCTGTACAGTTATCCCAGAGGAGCTAAATAATTTCTCAAGAAAAAGTAGGAAGCTGTCAACAAGCAGGTTTTACCTTCAGTGATCATTAATAGACCTTCAAGTCACCTGGCAGAGGCTTCATTCTGGGATTTGAGAAATCACCGAGGCTGTGTGCTCCATGGATTCTTCCTACTTAATCATTAACAGGAAATCTATTAGCCATAGCCAAGACATGGATGGGTGCCCTTCCCTGTGATCTTCTTGGTGTTTGAGGAGTTTCTCTCTTATCCTTGGTGAATGGGCCCTTCTGTCTGCCTGTGTTTAGGTTCTGTTGGAACATACTGTTCTGACTGCCCTTTCCCCTCCTGAGGATGGTGTTTTCATTTTCATTTACATGTCTCATCGTCTAGCCACGGGTCATTGCACAGGCTAGTTAGGAAAATGTTACAAGTCTTACTCCTACAGGAGAGTGCAACTCAGAAAAATTTCCACCTTTATTTTTGGAAGCTTTTTGGTCAATTTCCAACTATGCAAAAATTTCTTAAAAATTTGAATGTGAATGTGGAATCGTTCTAGTAGATGAACTAAAGCACTTTCTTAAGTAAAGTTACAAATAATTGCAGTTAATATAACTTACTTTTTACTTAACAATTCTCCCAACATTTAGACCTTTGAAAACTACCAGCGTCTTTGTTTTCAGGACATCTGAGGTTGGTTAAAATCAGAAGAGGACGAGAGCAAAATTTCACAATAAAGTTTGGAAGGAAAAGTGAAAACTCAGAAGCAGCCTTTGTTTTAAAAGATTTTTCAGTAGTAGTAGAGTCTCCTCATTCTGCTAGCAGTGAGGAGAGTTTTCACCACAGAAAGATGAAAAATGTTTGCAGAAAGTGGAGCAGAAAGTGTCACTAGGAACACAAAGAACTTCAGGCATACTTTGTGCCAAGCACTCATTTCGAAGATGGGAAATTGAAGCCCAGAAAAGCTTTGTGGCTTGACCAAAGACCTTCATTTCATCAGTGGCACAGACAGATCTAGAAGGCAGAGTTCTTGATTCCAGTAGGTACTTTTTAATCACTGTATCTTACTTTCCCTCTGATGCCAAAAGTACTTCTCCTGAGGAAAATCATTGCAGACTGCAATCCAATTAGTGAGGCTTGGGAAGGTTTAATGAGAAGTGGTAGATACTAGCCTTGGATGTCAGGATTAGTTCCTCATACACCAATCTTTCTACCTTATGGCTCTTCATCTAAATATTCCCAGACCTAACCCCTGAAGCCCAGTAAACTGAAGGGTGTGTGCCTAGCCAACCACAAAGCTATTGTGTGTCACCTAGGTTTCTTTATCCACCAAACTGACACACCCACAAATTCTACCCCTGATGCCTCTTGCAACTCATTCAGAGGAATTTCCCAAAATGTAGCAACTCCTATCAAAATAAATTCCAGGTGCACTCACTAGAAATACAGGACTATGCAATATTATTGGGCAGATTGAAATGTATCCACTTAGCAGTGGTATCAGATGTTAGTAATACATGAAAAGAAAAACATTGCATTAATTAGCATATACAAAACAGAGCTGTGACTATCCAAGAACACAGTATGGGCCCTTTTGATTGAATTGAACACATCATTTCAATTATATAACCCATTTGACCAACATTAATGAAATCAGCCTATTATTTTGGGATTAATATTTACAACAAAGATATTTCTTGCTCGAACAGAAAATGAATTTCATTATTTCTGCCTTGTTGCCCAAATCCTCCTCCACAATGCGATTAGCCATAGCGTAGTATGCACTGGGTTTTACATCCTGAGTGCATGATGACATTTCAAGTTTGCCCCTATAGAAAAGGGCATGTAATAATCACAAATTTATTACACCATGGGCCAAGTGAAAAGACTTTGAGTGAATTTTGATTATTTCTCCCCCTCCCTCATTTCCACCGAGCACCTCAACTCAAAGAAATCCAAGTCATTTTAACAAACATTTATTGAGCTTCTGCTATATTCTAGACATGCTATTAAGTCTGGGAATCTTAGAAATGATTAAAGCATCCCCCTTTGCCTAAGGAATATATTTCCCTTGTCTGAATAGCTGTTATCACTTACCTTTCTCTTCTATGTTAAGGTGGGGTTTCTTGTTTGTTTGTTTTAATTATATTTCTACTCTGAACCTGTTTTCTAAGGAAGCCAGAGTTTAAAAGCATGCCTTGTTCTTTATATCCTGACCAGTGTGAACCTATATTCTGCTTGGCCTCATTTATTCTTAGTCACAGCATAATTAATAACAGCATCCCTTTTCACCCACCAATATGTTCTGCTTTGGATGATAAATTCTACCTGCACACCAAAGTGCTTGGCCGGTTGCTGACTTAGAGACCACATAGAGAAAGGTAGGAGGGGTGGAGCTTCATAGAATAAAACCTGAGCTTGATCTCAGCTCTAGCACCAGTCAGCTAATCACAGGTTAATCACTTGAGCATCTGAGGCTTCAGTCTCCAAATCAGCAAAATGGACAGGGTGACACAACTCCAGAGTTACTTTAAGAACAAAGGATTTCAAATGTTGAAAAGCAACTTGTAAAAATAAAGTACTGTATAAACATTCCAATAAATAATTGTGGTTGGTGACGATGACACACGCAGTATGAAGAGCCATAGATCTCAGGAATGGAAGTACACTAGGTATACACAGCCTGACCCTAATATTTAGGTCTTCTTTCTGAAAATCTTACCAAGCAATTAGCCAAATATAATGAACAATAGTAATAACAATGGTGATAATTATGCCTATCATTCATTGTATACACACACATCTGATATAATGTATATATAATATTGGGTTGTCGGAAAAGTTATGACGTATTTTGTCTATGTTTTTCAAAGGTCATTTATTTATATAAAGAACAAAGATCAATCAATGATATATTGCCCATTTTGTTCGATAACCTTTTGCCATCTTTCAGTGAGCTTCATAATTCCTCGTTCATAGAAAGACCTGTCTTTATTTGCGAAAAACTGAACAAGGTACTGATTTACAGCCTCATCTGAATTGAATGTTATACCACGCAAGGAGTTTTGAAGAGATCAAAACAAATGGAAGTCTGATGGCGCAAGGTCAGGCAAGCATGGTGGGTGTGGCGACACATCCCATCCAAGATCCAATAATTTTTTCTTTTTCCAATAATTTTTTTTTAAGCTGAACCATCCTGCCACCTGTTGGCAGCTCAGCAGCTGCTCAGCTCAGGCCAGGAATCGAACCAGTGTTGCTCAGAGCTCAAACTCCTGAGCGAGCTCTTAACCAACTGAGCCACTGCACCGGCCCTTTCCAATAATTTTTGACGGGTGATCAAACTTGTGTGTGGTCTCGCGTTGTCGCGATGAAACACAACTCCTTTATAATTAACAAGCTCTGGACGTTTCTGGATGATGGATTCGTTTCAACTATCCAATTGCCTACAGTACACATTGGAATTGATTGTTCGGTTCCTTGGTAGGAGCTTGAAAAACACGACACCTTAAAAATCCCACCACACTGAGAGCATAACCTGCCTCTGATGAATGTCTGCTTTCGATGTCGTTTGAGGGGAAACATCATGTCAGGACCAAGACCGTTTGCACACCACATTGTTGTCAACAATCCACTTCTCATCACCAGTTATCAGTAACTTCAAAAAAGGATCTTTTTCCTCACATTTAATGAGCATATTGCAGATGTTTATACTCGTCGTCAAATGAACTTCTTTTAGTTGATGCGGAACCCAAATATCGAGCTTGCTTACATATCCCAGCTTCTTCAGGTGGTTGTGAATGCTTGAATGATGGATGTTCAATGTTTATGCAGTCTCTTGTGTTGTGTAACATGGGTTTGACTCGATCAATGCCTTTATTTTGTCATCATCAACCTCAGTGGGCCTCCCTGCCTGAGGAGTGTCATTGAGATCAAAATTACCAGCACGGAATTTCGTGACCATCGTTGGCACTAACATTCTCATAGAGCATTGTCACTGCAAACTTTATGCAATTTTTCACAAGCTTGATGCCTGTTCTCTTTATGGAAGTAAAACAGTAAAATATGGCAAAAATGCACAGTTTGGTCTTCCATCTTCAACTTGTAAAATCTCCAAAACTCAACCAAATCACTCAATGGTTTTTTAGAATGAAGCTAGAACTGTCAGATGTCAAATGACATAGTAATAACATAGATGCAAATGACTCCAGTACTTCCAAAAATGAACTAGTGTCATCTGTTGCAAACATGCATCATGACTTTTCCAAAAACCCAATAGTATATGTGCTATTACTAATCCTCATTTTTTCCCATTTTACATTAGGAAATACTGAGCTTCAGAGGGGCTGAATAACTTATAATGGGCACAAGTTAATGAATGAATGGCTGAGTTTAGTTTTGAATAAACATTTCCCAATATTTCCTACTGCCTTTTACTGTGTATCTGCTCTGGTGGGAAATTCTCAACACAGATATAATAATATAAATGCATGCTTTGACACACATATACACACATAAGCATACATATACTCACATGCACATACACCCACACACCAAGTAGCTAGACGATACAATAAAGAGTAGATGCACACACTGTACATAGTTTTCTGTGCAAAGCAAAACTTTTTAAAGTCTTTATTTCCTTGAAGACACCTTTGAAAGCAAACTTTGTTTTGGGGGGAGGGGTTTTCCTATGATCACAAAGTGTTTTCTATAAATGTTTCTTTTTAATAATTAATTTTCATATATTTAAATAATTGTGATTTTAGGTGGTTTTTATTTAGATAACCATCAAATGAACATTATAATGAATTTTCAATTTAAAAGTATGTGCTAACTTTCCATTAAACCAGAGAATTAGCTATCATTTGCATGTGTGTGTTATTGTGTTATGTTCTTGGCCTACATTATTTCCTCCTTTTTAAAAAACAACATTCATTGCTTTTTATTCAAAGTATCTTTTATTAGACAAGTGCAATATATTTTCTCCATATTTTATTTTATTTATTAAGTATTTCAATTACTTTATTTAAATGTTAAAGCTGTCAACTTTTTGTGAAAAAGCATAGAGACATTATAGTAATAGTTTCAAGTCTTCTGTACATGAAATCATTTTTCCTGAATCTTTAAAAATATTGCAAATTATCAACAATACATCGCACAGCATTGCACTTTACACACTATTTAAAGAGAATTGGTTCAATCTACTTGTATTGAAATCACCAGTTTTAGCTCTCCCATCTCAGCAATGCTGCAGTTACTCAGATACCAGGACCAATCTTGCCAAAGATACTCAAGTGTACTCAGCTGCGAAAAGCCCCCTTGTAGACCACTGTGAGTACCAGAGTTCAGGAGGGGCTGATGGCTCTTATCACAGCATGCTAAAAGTCAAATACAATAATATTGTGAGAGTCATCTTTCAAAATGAAAACTATGAGTCTTTTCCATAAATATTTAGTGAGCAATTCCTCTATGACAGAAACTCTACTATACACTGGGGATAAAAGTAATAATTAAAAAACTAATCATTGTCATCATCCTCTGTGCCTTCAAAGAACTTAAATTTAGGATGAAGATGCATTGAAAATAATAAATTAAAATGCAGTGTGATAGATGTTATGATGGAGGTAGGTGTGAGATTCTGTGGGGTTGTGAATATAGGAGAGGCCTGTAGCCCCAACTGTAAGGGACACTGTGAGGTCACCTTATTAAGCATGGTGATTCATGCTCAATCTTAAAACAACAGGTGGAAGATAGGGCCTGACGCAGGAAGACCAGCCAAGGTCCAGAAGTGAGGGTGGAAGCAGTTCCAATGTAGGTTTTGTGGTGTTGTCTTTTTTTAAAGATGGAATGACCAGGAAAGTTTTGTAGAGATGGTCCACATATCTGGCTTCTAGGGTTCTGCTCTTAGCCTGACTTGACTTAGTTGTAAAGTCTCAGTAAGTTTCATTACACCCCTGAAGCCCATAGTGCTCCTCAAAAAATAAATGAAAATTATCTCTGCTTCTTAACATTCAAAGGATAAAATGAGGTAACATAAATGAGGCAAGTGGCCATTGAACAATCTATACTGCTCCCTGCAAGAACTGGAACGTAAACAAGATCCCAGTCCTACAGGAACTGATGCATCATCAAAGACTGAGAAGGGGACAGAGTCGTGGAAATCAACACTTTACAATATGCCAGAATCCCACTACCCAAGCCTGGTTCCGGGCTTCCTGCTTTCATGATACAAACGACCATCCACCTGAACCTCAGCCATTTCCTGCTGAGAAACATCTTGACTGTGTCCCCACTTTCTGAAAACCCTACAACTTAGTTATTGCCATGACTCGTAAGTCTGACATTTTAGTGTTGATCTCTAGTGCCATTTTTTTTCAGACTGAATTCAAGAGAAGTTAAAAAGAAGCAAAGGGTTCAATAATTTTGCTACACTTAACTTTAAAAGTGGTGTATTTATTTAAGTTACTACCCACTGTGGTGCTAGGCTAAAAATCTACCATGTCTATGTTTGTTTTTAGATATCGATGGTATGAAATGTGATTGCTTTTTACGAGAGGCAGAATCACATATATTCTAGAAGTATATTTTCTAAAGCCAGATTATCTAGTTTTGAATCTTGGATCTCTTACTTGCTAGCTGAGAATGTGGAATGAATGATTTAACTTCCCATTCCTCACCTGAAAAATGGGATGATAATAGCATCTATCTCATAGTGTTATTGGGAAGAATCAATGAGATAATTCACAAAAAGCTGTCAGAACAATGCCTGGCACATAATAAATGTTCAATAAATGCTGGCTATTATTATATTGAGCATAAGGGTCATCACAGGTTACCCTGTTGGCACTTAATACAATTTATGATTGAAACAAATGAATGTTTCACTCAAATAATGACATAATACTTCATAGAAGTTCATATTAATAAAATTACACCCACAAAAGGCATATTTGAAAGCAAACTCAGACATTAGTGTGGATGAAATGGACACACATGAGAATTACAATATTCAACAGCAAGCAATTTTAATAGGGGGAAGTTTCTGTTAATGGGCTGTTGAAACAAGAGCTCAATAAATACCTTGCATATTACAGAGCAAGAAATTGTCACAAAGGAAAAACTTCAGGTGTCAGAGACCATGTAACGTAGTGAGTCATGAGCGCTACTTTCAAAGAAACAATACCCTCTGCTGTTTTCCACTTGTACTTAAAATATGAAAACAAAATAACAATGATGAAACTTATTATTTCAATCAAGTTTCAACATTAATATACCACCTCTCATCACTGGCCAAATGTCATAGCAAGAGTGGTTTTGATATTCGGCAACCACATGTTGAAATGGGCTGGGGTAAAACTTCACCCCAGCAAACAAAAGTCTATATATTTGGAAACAAGAGGTGGCTTGCTGAGTACCTGGCCTGCATCTGGTTATCCGATATAGGGCTGTCGGAAAAGTCATGATATATTTTTGCAATGAAAAACATAGAAAAAAATACGTCATGACTTTTCCGGCAACCCAATAGATCTAGTACGTAGATCCACGGACTGAGCCAGTGTTCAAAGCAGCTATACTGTCCCGACTGGCTTCTATGGAAGGGTGCAGAAAACAGCCAGCATCCAAACCTTGTTGCCATGGGTCAACCCACATACCATTTCATTTTTGAAGAAAGTATACCCCTCATTTCACAATGTCTGGGACATTCTAATCTCAGTTAATGAGTTGCCTCCTTCTGTACATGTGTATTACGGATCACTTCCCAACATGGTTGTACCAATTTACTCTTCCACTAGTAATGCATTACTCCCTATTTTCAACACTTTTAGCATTCTCTTTTTTATCCATGTAACTTTTACCACTTGGATAAAAAGAAAGGCTTATTCTTTTAATTTGTAATTCCTTTATGATTAGTTAGATTGATTACCTTTTCATATGTACTGACCATTCCATTTTCTTGTTTGAATGACCTGTTCCTATGCTTTGCTCATTTTTGTATTAGGTTGATTCTTTCTTTCAGCAATTATTAGATTTTTAAAAATATCTTCTAGATAATAATCCTATCTTGGTTCCCAATATTGTTTTTCTTTTCCAGTCTGTGACTATGTCTTACAGTCCCCTTATTTTGTCTTTTAAAATACTTACATTTGGAGATTATCTCAAACATATAGAAAAGTTCTAAGAATAAGAACAGTACAAAGAAAACCTGTGCATNAGAACAAAGATCAATCAATGATATATTGCCCATTTTGTTCGATAACCTTTTGCCATCTTTCAGTGAGCTTCATAATTCCTCGTTCATAGAAAGACCTGTCTTTATTTGCGAAAAACTGAACAAGGTACTGATTTACAGCCTCATCTGAATTGAATGTTATACCACGCAAGGAGTTTTGAAGAGATCAAAACAAATGGAAGTCTGATGGCGCAAGGTCAGGCAAGCATGGTGGGTGTGGCGACACATCCCATCCAAGATCCAATAATTTTTTCTTTTTCCAATAATTTTTTTTTAAGCTGAACCATCCTGCCACCTGTTGGCAGCTCAGCAGCTGCTCAGCTCAGGCCAGGAATCGAACCAGTGTTGCTCAGAGCTCAAACTCCTGAGCGAGCTCTTAACCAACTGAGCCACTGCACCGGCCCTTTCCAATAATTTTTGACGGGTGATCAAACTTGTGTGTGGTCTCGCGTTGTCGCGATGAAACACAACTCCTTTATAATTAACAAGCTCTGGACGTTTCTGGATGATGGATTCGTTTCAACTATCCAATTGCCTACAGTACACATTGGAATTGATTGTTCGGTTCCTTGGTAGGAGCTTGAAAAACACGACACCTTAAAAATCCCACCACACTGAGAGCATAACCTGCCTCTGATGAATGTCTGCTTTCGATGTCGTTTGAGGGGAAACATTATGTCAGGACCAAGACCGTTTGCACACCACATTGTTGTCAACAATCCACTTCTCATCACCAGTTATCAGTAACTTCAAAAAAGGATCTTTTTCCTCACATTTAATGAGCATATTGCAGATGTTTATACTCGTCGTCAAATGAACTTCTTTTAGTTGATGCGGAACCCTAATATCGAGCTTGCTTACATATCCCAGCTTCTTCAGGTGGTTGTGAATGCTTGAATGATGGATGTTCAATGTTTATGCAGTCTCTTGTGTTGTGTAACATGGGTTTGACTCGATCAATGCCTTTATTTTGTCATCATCAACCTCAGTGGGCCTCCCTGCCTGAGGAGTGTCATTGAGATCAAAATTACCAGCACGGAATTTCGTGACCATCGTTGGCACTAACATTCTCATAGAGCATTGTCACTGCAAACTTTATGCAATTTTTCACAAGCTTGATGCCTGTTCTCTTTATGGAAGTAAAACAGTAAAATATGGCAAAAATGCACAGTTTGGTCTTCCATCTTCAACTTGTAAAATCTCCAAAACTCAACCAAAT
>NW_017731609.1:1291593-1296754 GCF_001890085.2 Hipposideros armiger | reverse complement strand
GGTAAGGCTGTCAATGAAGGAGTTGCGCATGCTGGTAGCAGTGGTGCTGGGCTGGGCTTCGTTCAGCTTGAAGACACTCTCTACCACTGACAGCTCTGTGCTGGTTGTGTCCAGGCCACAGAAGGCACACCAGCCATTCACCACCATCCCAGCAGTGATCACCTCGCTGCCTCGGTTCACAGTGCCCACCACAAGGGGAACCTGAAGGAGAGAGGACAGCTCATCCTGGTCTTCAATTGAAGTCTTGGGATGTACCAGCCCTCCCTGATTTCTGAAGACACAGTAGCTTCCTACAAGCCCCTGGTCAGCAACTGTCTGTCTGAAGACTTCAACTTTCAGCACATCAGCCAGGATTTCTTCTGTCTCCCTGCCCAGCTCTGGGTGGGCCAAGGCCACGTAGTCATTGCAGGTGGTGACACTGCCCAGGGCTGAGAGCAGTTCCTCCACCTGCCTGATCTGCACTGAGTCTGGGAGTCATTCTCGAATGTGTTGCAGCTCTGGATTGGTGTTGCTGTTGGGTACCAGGAGGCCATGCCTGTTCCCCACATGCATCTTCCCAATGATGCGACAGCTGGCGATGGACGCATGCACCACGGGGATGGTCTAGGCCAGCTAGCCTTCAAACATACTGCAGAAGTTCTCTGACCCTCCGATGGCCATCAGGCAGTAGGTTTTGGTGAGTTTGGCAAAGCAGCTGACCTCACGGTTGTTCTCCAATTACGCTGGGACCACCATGAGGCCTGGGACCAAGTGACACCAATTTCCTAGAGTTTTTCTTTACAGTACATAGTTAATTATGTTTATCAGTATATTCTATCAGTTTCTATGTTCACTATTATTTCTGTTGTTCCATAGTTATGTTCACCCTCCCCCCCCAAATAAAACAAAACAAATACATTCCTCATTGAGGATATAATTGTGGTAATCCTTTTCAGTCATTTTACATGAAAAATATAAATTTTGTGAATGATTAAAAGCTCAGACTTTAATGATAAAGTGAGTTCAATTTTGACTCTGTACTCATTAGCTATATGACATTGGGAAATTACTTAACATTGGGGTGTCCTTGTGTAAAAGTATAACAATTGTTCTTAGGTCACAAGGGTTGTGAAAATAAAGTCATGCATATAAAGGGCTTAGGACAATGTTTGGTATATGGCAACATGAAATAAATGTTTACTATTTTTATTAGTACTTTGCTTTTATCTCTTTTATTAATTCAATTTGGAAGTAATCTTAAATTTATCACAAAGTTGCAAAAGTAGAGTATCAAGGTTTTTTTTCTCCTAACCCATTTGAAAGCACGTTGTCAAAATGGTACCATAAGAGTTTAGTGTATAATTTTATAAATATACATTTTCCTATAGGATCACAACACAATCATCAAAATCAGAAAACTAACACTGATATATTACCACTCTAAACCACAGAGCCCATTCAAGTGTTCCTAATTGTTATGAAATGTCCTTTGTAGCAAAAAATCCAGTTTAAAATCTTGAGTTACAAATTAATGTTTTGGGTTTCTTTAAATAAATACTCAGGAGTAGAATTGCTGGGTTATAAGGTAGTTCCATTTTTAATTTTTTGAGGTCCCTCCATAGGATTTTCTAAAAGTGGCTGCACCAATCTGCAATCCCACCAACAGTGCATGAGGGTTCCCTTTTCTCCACATCCTCGCCAACACTTGCTGTTTGTTGATTCATTAATGATGGCCTTTCTGACAGCTGTGAGGTGATATGTCACTGTAGTTTTTATTTGCATTTCTCTGATGATTAATGAATTTGGGCATCTTTTCATATGTCTATTGCAATCTGTATTTTCTTTGGAGAAATGTCTATTCAGGTCCTTTGCCCATTATTGTTAAGTGGATTGTTTGTTTTTTGGAGTCAAGTTGTATGAGGTTTTGTCTTTTGTTTTTTGTTTTTTCTTGTAATTTTGGGTATGAATCCTTATCACATTTATCATTAGCAAATATCTTCTCCTGTTCAGCTAAGTGAAAATATCATTTATGGAATCTAAAGAACAAAAGAAAGAAAGAAAACAGAAATAGAGTCATAGGTTCAGAGAACAAACTGATGGCTACTAGATAGGAGGAGGTTTGGGGGGCTGGGTGAAAAAGGTAAAGGGATTAAGAAGTACAAATTGGTAGTTAAAAAGTCATGGGGATGTAAAGTACAGGATAGGGAATATAGTTAATAATATTATAAAAACTATGTATAGTGTCAGATGGGCACTTGACTTATCAGAGGATCATTTCATAAATTATATAAATGTCTAAACATTAAGCTGTACACCTGAAACTAATATAATATTGAATGTCAACTATAATGAAAAAAAAATAGTCACAGGGAGGGTCGGCCAAGGGGCTCAGTTGGTTGAGTTACCTAGTGCATGAGCTCTGAGCAGCAGGGCTGCCAGTTCGATTCCCACATGGGCCAGTGATACTGCGCCCAAGCTGAGCTGCCAGCAGATGGCAGGATGGCCCAGCTGGTGGGATCGTGTGCTCCTAACAATAAGACTGGCTGTTCAATGGTGGGCTATGCCCAGCTGCCACTAAGACTGAACTTGGCACCTTGAGCTGAGCTGTTGCCCGGATGGCTAGGTGGATTGAACATGCGCTCTTAACAACATGGCTGCTGGTTCGACTCCTGCATGGGTTGGTGGCCACGCCCACCCACAACTAAGATTGTAACACAGCACCTTGAGCTTGGAGGCTACGAGCTGCCAACGGGCAGCCAGATGGTGACTGGCACCCTCCACAACTAAGATTGAAGGACAACAACTTGGATGGTCTCCCTCCCCAATTCCCCAACACTGTTCCCCTCCCCCAATTAAAATAAAAGTCACAGGGATATAAAGTACAGCACAGAGAATATAGTCAATAACATTATAATAACTATGTATAGTGTCAGATGGGTAATAGACTTATTGGGGTTATCACTTTGTGAGATATATAAACGTCTAATTACTATGTTGTTTTGTACACCTGAAACTAAGCAAAAAATAAATCATGAGTTACATTCAATTTTCATATCTTTGAAGCCTCTTTGATTCAGAAGCAGTTCCTGCCTCTTTTCTTGACTTTTATGTCCTTGACACTTTTCAATCTTAAAGGTCAGTTCTTTTGAAGAATATCCCTTCATTTGGATGTGTCATGTTTCCTCCCAAATAATTTCAGGTTTCAAATCCTTGAGAGGAATATTTCAGGAGAGCCACTGCATTGTCATTACATCCTATCAGAAGGCACACAATCTCAGTTTATCTCATGACTGATGATGTTTGCGATAGTCACTTGATAAAAGTGATGTCTGCCAGGCTTCTCCATCTGAGACTTTTTGTTCTCTTGGTATCATGGTAGCTTTGTATGGTTTAACCTTAGTGTAGTTTGAACTTCATTTCCAGAATTCTTTTCCCTGTATGGTTCTGTGGTAGAATTTGCCACAAAGGCAATTTGAGTGAGATCTTAAACGCAGACAGTAGCAGCCAGGATTATGAGTGGAAGGTCAGTGTACTGTCAAATGCTGTGTGTGACAGCTAATGAACTTGCTTGAAAATCAGCCTTTTCATCTGGTTGACTTGAGCCAGTATCAGAATCCACAGGTCTTCCTACTCCTGTTTGCATTATGCTAGGTATATGTTTATTTAGCTTTGTGCTGAAGGTCATCAGCTTCCTCATCACTTAAACGTCAGTGTTGGAGGTAGTGATGGACAGACATGAGCTCATCTTGTGGGTTCCAATATCTTCTTGCCCTCTCCACTTCATAACCACGTTTCTTTCCTGACTGCCTACTTTGCCGACTTCTGGCTCAGTATCAGAAGTAGAAGTGATAGCTGTACATAAACTGCATAACCAAATGTCAGGATTATGTAAAATTTAATCGCTATAATAAATTTCTTCTTGTGTATTATTCCTAGTACTTCTGTCTCTCTGATCAAACCCTGATAGAAACATAAAAATATTTATCTATCGACCTATCTAAAAAAACATGAACATAGTTCTAAGCCAGAACCAGGGGCTCATCCTCGCCTCCTTTTTCCATGTTTATAACTATTTTCTAATAGTAAGAAATATAGCTTCCATTAACTTAATAGGCTTGCTTGTTTGATTAATTCCCTTGAATATGACCAACCTCTCATAGTAATACAAGGCAGACACCTTCTTCAACACATGCTTAACTGAAAACTCAGGCCAGCTCACCTCTCCATGTGGGCTCTTGCCTCTTTCTGCTAGTCTCCTGAACCTACTAGGGTGCTTGTACCTTGTCCTGAGCTTCCCACCACCCTTCCTCTGCCCCATTTTCACCCTTTCCTCATTCTGCTCTTTCTCTGACACCCTGTGCCATCCACCCTCCCCATGCCAGGTGTGGACACCTGTTGCTCAGCCCCATCTTATGGCTTTAGGATTGACTATTTCAGGAGGGAAAGAAATAAAAATAGTGAAGAGGAAACAGAAAATCTTGCTCTTAGGTTTGTATGATAGTTCATCTCAAATATCTTTCTGTATTGAGGTTATTTCTTCATCTTTGATGCAATTGTAAATATATGATTCCTTAATTTTTGTCTTCTCTGGTTGCTGAGAAGAATGATGTTGATTCTAATCGCCCTTTTACTGTAAATAATATATTTCTCCTTGGTTGCTTTAGACTATTAGTTTGTTTTTCTTTCTCATATGTTCTGCAGTTTTGCTACAAAGTGTCCATATGTGGATTTACTGATTTATATTGTGTCGAGTACCTATACAGCCTTCTGTTCAGAAGACTTTATGTATTTCTTAAATACTGTAAAAAAGGTAATAGTGATGTGAAGAGGTAATAAAGGTATTAAATAACCCTTTTGTGGTACTTATTCTGTAATATATAAACATATCAAATTATCACATGTACCTTAAACTTACAAAATTTTTATGTCAATTATATCTCAATAAAGTTGGAAAAGTAAAATAAAAAAGTTTTTAAAAAAGTAATGGTTGTGCACAGAAAACACTATTTGCAGATGTTTTGATTTTTAAGATTAATATTTGATTTATTAAATTTAAAAGCCAAAACCAGTAGCTATTTTGAAAAATATTACTTCTCCAACACTTTGTACATTCTTTCATTCTAGCTTTTGAATGACAAATATTGTTGTTCTCAACTCATGTTCCATTTTATCTTCACTGTTT
>NW_017731609.1:1289007-1291098 GCF_001890085.2 Hipposideros armiger | reverse complement strand
TATATATATATATATATCCCATGTTTTCCTTTTAAACATAAACCATACATCAAAAAACTTGTCAGGCTCATCTGTACAATTATTTTAATCTATAATGAATATTTATTCCAAGTAATTTTGTTAACTTCTCCTCTTAACCTTCTTAGATTACTCACATGCCTTAGAAATTTGGTTTATATGCTAGTCTTGAGTGTAAGTTTTCCACAATCTCTGCTCTCCCTCTCTGTGCTAACCCTTGCCTGTTCGATAATTTTCTACTTATATCTATGGTCCTAATTCAGAACCAGGTCAACTCATAGAAACAGACTACTTGACTCAAGGTCACGCTAGAAATATACATTCAAGTATGTAACCAGAGAACAGCTTGAGTTAGCTCCTGGTAAACAAATTGCACTAGCATCCTTTGGTTTAATGATTTTCTAAAAATTATACTTTCAGACAGAGGTGAGAAAGGATGCTTTGTTTAGTTTTACAGCTTCAAATTGTGAGGAAGCATTTTTTTTTCAATTATACACGGAGCATATTTAGTCTCCATTTTCTTGTTAGGAGACAAGCTCGCAGTTGCCTCTTGGCTGCATTAGCTTTTTATTCCCTCTTATCACTTTCAGTTTCTGTTTTCTTTCTTGCCATGAAGTTATTTATTTTGTTTTTGATCCTTGTTATGTCCTCTCAGTTTTTCTCTTTTTATTATTAATTATTATTTATTTATTATATTTATTATTATTTATTTTTACCAGCTATTTGCATATGTTTGAAGCTTTACTTGCCCACTTAATTTCTAAATAATTATGTTTCTTTTGTTTATATTTTGGTTCTATTCTTCATTTTAAAGTTGACCTAAATTGTCAGTGTGTATGTTAGCTTTTCACATAACAAATAGACCCAACACACAAACAAATACACACACACACACACAGACACACACACACACACAAAACAGATTATTTACCTATGCTCAGAATACTGAACATATGCAATACAAATACACTATTAACAAAGCAGTGCCTACATATTCCCAAGTTAAGTTCCCTAAGCTAGAGTTTTGTCATTTTTTTCAGTTGAGTTCTAAGAAATGTGAAAATGTGTGTCCACATTTTAAAAAAAGATTTGTAAGTGAAAAATCACATTTGTAATTGTTTACTGACAGAGACTCTCATCCTTGAGGAAACAACAGAGGCTAGTGGCACATCTTAACCTCCAACAAGATAATGGTCTCTTCATTCTATGAATGCCAGAATCTACAGTTGTTTTGTCCAATTTGTAATTAAAATGAAATATTTTGTTTCAATTATTTTGAAAATGTAACCAGTTACAAGATTGTTTTTTTGAAAGAGGAAAGTGATAGTGGCAAAACAGTGATGATTTTCAAAAAGCAAGTTATATTCCAAAACCACAGTTCTGTTTTGTCAGACAGTAGTTAGAAAATATATTGTCACTTCTAAAATCGCTAAATCTCTATCAATTTTTTCATGATGTCTTAAAAGATAGTAACATGTTAAAAGAGAATGTTTTTAGTTATGATTCCAGTTAATAAATGCACACACCAAAGTAATGTTCTGGGCCACGGAAGCAGGATTTGCAAAAAGAATAGGGAAAACCAGTTTTGTGGCACTTTTCTGACCATCTGGATCTGTCATAGAAAGGAAAGTGAAGGTAATTTTGGATTGCATCTTGGATTCTGTGAGCCCTGTGCCTTCTCCCAGATCAGGACTTTTTACATGGGCAAGCTGACCTGGCATTGTCTTAGACCAACAATTCTCAACCTGTGGGTCGTGACCCCTTTGGGGGTTGAACGACCCTTTCACAGGGGTCGCCAGGTACTCGTATGTGGGCATATCTGCATGTCGGCCTGGAGACGGATAAAGGAACGGTGTCTCGGTTCCTAAGATGATCCAATCAAAAGACTTAGACTGGCTGAGAGGATAAGAAAACAGAACCCATGCATATGTTGCTTACAAGAGACTCATCTCAGATCAAAAGACACACACAGACTGAAAGTAAAGGGATGGAATAAGATATTTCATGCAATGGAGATGAGAAAAAAGCGGGAGTAGCAATACTTATTTCAGACAAAATAGACTTTAAAATGAA
>NW_017731609.1:1286785-1288284 GCF_001890085.2 Hipposideros armiger | reverse complement strand
TATGAAACTAGATATCAATTATAAAAAGAAACCTGGAAAGCACACAAATACATGGAGGCTGAATAACATGCTAATAAATAGCGACTGGGTCAAAACTGAAATTAAGGAAGAAATCAAAAGCTATCTCAAGACAAACGACAATGAAAACACAACAACTCAAAATCTATGGGATGCAGTGAAAGCAGTCCTAAGAGAAAAATTCATAGCAATGCAGGCCTTTCTAAAGAAACAGGAACAGTCTCATATCAACAGACTATCTTTACACCTAAGGGAACTGGAGAAAGAACAGCAAAACAAGCCCAAAGGGAGTACAAGGAAGCAAATAATAAAGACAGAGCAGAAATAAATGAAATAGAGACCAAAAAAACAATACAAAAGATCAATGAAACGAAGAGCTGGGTTTTTGAAAAGATAAACAAAATCGACAAACCCTTAGCCAGACTCACCAGGAAAAAGAGAGAGATGACCTAAATTAATAAAATCAGAAATGAAAGAGGGGAAGTGACAAAAGATGCCACAGAAATACGGGAAATAGTAAGAAAATACTACGAGCAGCTATATGCCAACAAATTTGACAATCTGGAAGAAATGGATAAATTTCTAGAAGCTTGCAATCTACCAAGTCTGAACCAAAAAGAAACAGCAACTATGAACAGACTGATTACTACCAAAGAAATTGAGTCAGTAATCAACAAGCTTCCAACAAGCAAAAGTCCTGGGCCAGATGGCTTCACAGGTGAATTTTACAAAACATTCAAAAAAGAAGTAATACCTATTGTCCTCAAACTATTCCAAAAAACACAGAAGGAGAGAAGGCTCCCAAGCATATTTTATGAGGCCACTATTACTCTGATCCCAAAGTCAGGCAAAGATATTACAAAAAAAGAAAACTACAGGGCGATATCCCTAATGAACATAGATGCAAATATCCTTAACAAAATACTAGCAAACCGAATTCAGTGTCACATTAAAAAGATCATACACCATGATCAAGTGGTATTCATTCCTGCTATGCAAGATTGGTCCAATATCCGCAAATCAATTAACGTAATACATCACATTAACAAAGTGAAAAATAAAAATCATATGATCATATCAATAGATGCAGAAAAAGCATTTCACAAAATTCAGCAGCCATTTATAATAAAAACTCTTAGCAAAGTGGGAATAGTGGGATCATATCTCAACATAATAAAGGCCATATATGATAACCCCACAGCAAACATCGTGTTCAATGGGGAAAGGCTAAAATCTTTCCCCTTAAAATCAGGAACAAGACAAGGTTGCCCACTTTCACCACTTCTATTCAACATAGTTTTGGAACTTCTGGCTACAGGAATCAGACAAGAAAATGAAATAAAAGGCATCCAAATTGGAAAAGAGGAAGTAAAATTGTCATTATATGCAGATGACATGATACTATATAGAGAGAATCCCAAAGACTCCACCAAAAAACTGTTAGAACTGATAAATGAAATTAGTAGGGTAGCAGGATACAA
>NW_017731609.1:1254496-1283905 GCF_001890085.2 Hipposideros armiger | reverse complement strand
ACAGCTGAAACTAATTCTAAAAAATGTGTATTTCATAATAAAAAATAATTTAAAAAAACACTGCACACATCTGGCTTCAAAGAAGTGTTTGCAGTTAAATTATTTTACTATTCTTCCTTTCTTACTTTTCACAAATAAAATTCCATAACTTGGATGGAGAACTGAATAGAGTAGTAAGGGGAGAAACAAATTATGAAGACAGAAATGGAAAATTCCACTGATCTGCTAATTATGTACATTATAAAAGGAAGGCAGGCAAGATGAATGGAGGCTGAGAGTGGCTATGCAGATAAGAAAAAGAAGTCACTATTACCCTGGGACAACAAGAGTCCTTGAATCCATGAATCCTCCATAACTGAAATATCACACAAGATACCTTCTTGGGCCTGGGTAGTTCATTCATCTATCCTGTCTTTTTTTATTGAACTAAAATCTTTAATATTGTCCATGCAAATCCATGAAAAAGAATTTCAGAAGTGGCTAGAAGACTAAATACTCCTGATAGAAAAATTATTCAATGTCAAATTAAATGACTTCTTTCTGAAGTTTCTTTCATGAATATGTGGTATTTAAGGATAGGTATTTAAGGCACTTGACTCATGTGTTCTTGCCATAATTGTGGATTTGTCACATGAAGATAAAATAGATGAAATACATGCAGAACAATAATAGGCTACTTCTTTGCAGTAGTAGTGGGACTTCCACTTCTCTGGCAATATGCCTGTGGCTTTGGTGCAGTCCATGTCTTATTTTAGAACCAAAATGTTATAACCAATCACAACATTGTTCTGATCCATATTTTTCCAAAACATCCAATCTATCACTTCACATTTCAATTTTTTCTCTCACATACATAAAATATTTCATTAACTGAATTCTGGATTGAATTGATCCTACAATATGATTTGATGTCATTTGGATACAATCAAGCATCTATCGTGTCCATTAAATTTTTAGTTCAATTACTCAAAAGGACATTTTCCTCTTCAACATAAACTTCAAAATATGAGACACAGGAAGTCATTTTATTGTGTTGATTTTAATCTAATAATGTATTTGTAACACTCAATTTACCTTTGTCCAAGGAAGCAGTATACTTATTATAAAAGAAAGTATTCTTAGTACCCCTGTATATATACATGTTAACATTTATAGCAACCATCTACAAATAAGGTTTCAGTATTTATGTTTTTTGTTCTATTATATTGTTTTCCATTGATCTGCTTTTACCGAGACTGATGGAAAGGGCTATGGAATATTTAGATTATTTTGAACTTCTGTTTACTTAAAATATATCATTATATTTAGTCACAGTTAGAAATATATATCCAAGTGGGTTTAGTCAAGTTTAAAGTCTTTAATTTTCATGCAGAAAAAAACAATAATCTCTATAAGAACTTTTATTGAGTAAATCAGCATTACCTGAATATAGTATACTTAGTGATATTTGAAAGAGGGTGGAGTGGGGCAAGATTTGATACAGATAGATCACTAACTATCATCAGAAATGTTGATAATTGAATAATTGTAAAATAAAATTCCATATTCCTGTGATTGTGCACATAACTAATTGTATCAATCACATGTTATTATTTTGTTTCTTCTGATCTTCAAGGAAAAAGCTGTTAGGCATTTCCTTTAAGATACCTAATTGTATGGATGTTAATTTTATTAATGTCCTGTGTAAAAACTGACTGCACAAAGAAGATGAATAACAGTTTACAACTAGTTCAAATAAATGCTATTTTTATAAATTAAAGGAGGTCATAGTAAGAATATGCTTAACTTTCTTACATAGTTTTTAACTATCACTCCAACCAGCAAGTTGGATTATAGCACTGTATTGCATATATTCTGCTTTATTTTGGATTTCTTATATCTATATGATATCAAAATAAATGCTTTGAAAAATAAACTCTTCCACCCTGATATCAAAACCTGGTAAGGGTAACACAAAAAAAGAAAATCACAGATTAATATCTCTGATTAATACAGATGCAAAAATCCTAAGCAAAATTATAGTAAATTGAATGCAACAATGCATTAAACAGATTATACATCACGACCATGTGGGATTCATCCCAGGGGCACAAGGATAGTTCAATATACACAAAACAATCAATGTGATACACCACATAAACAAAATAAAGGACAAAAATCATATGATTATATCAATCAATGCGGGAAAGGCATTTGACAAGACATAACATCCATTTATGATGAAAAAACTTAATAAAATGGGTTTGGAAAGAAAATACCTTAACATAATAGAGGCCACATATAACAAACCCTTAGCTAATATCATAATTAATGGTGAAAAGCAAAAGCCCTTCACTCTGTGTTCAGGAACACGACAGGGCTGTTCCCTTTCACAGCTGCTTTTCAACACAGCATCGGAAGTGCTAGCCAGAGCAATCAGGCAACAGAAAGAAATAAAAGGCATACAAATTGGGAATGAAGAAGTTAAATTGTCACTTTTTGCAGATGACATGATGCTATATATAGAAAACCCTAAAGACTACACCAAAAAGCTATTAGAAACAATAAAAGAATACAGTAATGTTGCCAGCTACAAAACCAATGTACAAAAATCCATTGCATTCCTATATACTAATAACAAAGTCTCAGAAAAAGAAATAATAATAAAAAAATCCCTTTTGCAATTGCAACAAAAAGAATAAAATACATAGGCATAAACTTAACCAAGGATGTGAAAGACCTATACACTGAAAACTATAAGACATTTTTAAAAGAAATTGAAGAAGACACAAAGAAATGGGAAGACATTCTGTATTCATGGATTGTAAGAATCAACATAGTTAAAATGGCCATATTACCCAAAGCAATATATAGATTTAATGCAATCTCCATCAAAATCCCAATGGCATTTTTAAAGAAAACAGAGCAAAAAAATCATCATACTTGTATGGAACCACAAAAGACCCTGAATAGCCAAAGCAATCCTAAGGAAAACAAAATAATGCTGGAGGTATCACACTCCCTGACTTCAGCTTATATTACAGAGCAACAATAATCTAAGCAGTATGGTATTAGCAGAAAAACAGACACAGAGCAATGGAATAGAATTGAAAATCCAGAAACAAACCCACATAAAAATGGACCAATAATTTTCAACAAAGGAGTCAAAAACATACAACGGAGAAAAGACAGCCTCTTCAATAAATGGTGCTGGGAGAAATGGAAAGCTATGTGCAAAAGAATGAAACTAGACTGCTATCTGTCACCGTGTACCAAAATTAATTCAAAATGGATCAAAGACCTAAACATAAGACCTGAAACAATAAACTGTATAGAAGAAAACATAGTTACTAAATTATGGACCTTGGGTTCAAAGAGCATTTTATGAATTTGACCTCAAAGGCAAGGGAAGTAAAAGCTAAAATAAAGAATGGGACTTTACCAAACTAAAAAGCTTCTGCACAGCAAAAGAAACCATTGACAAAATAAAGAGGCAACCAACCCAATGGGAAAAGATTTTTGCAAACAATGCCTCCAATAAGGGGTTAATATCCAAAATATATTAGGAGCTTATACAACTAAACAACAAAAAGTCAAACAGTCAATTTAGAAAATGGGCAGAGGACCTGAATAGACATTTCTCCAAAGAGGACATACAGATGGCCAATAAACATATAAAAAGATGCTAACGTCACTAATCATCAGAGAAATACAAATAAAAGCCACGATAAGATATCACCTCACACCAGTTAGATTGGCTATCTTCAACAAGACAAATAATAACAAGTGTTGGAGAGGCTGTGGAGAAAAAGGAACCCTCATACACTGTTGGTGGGAATGAAGATTGGTGCAGCCACTCTAGAAGGCAGTGTAGAGATTCCTCAAAAAATTAAGAATAGAGTTACCATGTGACCCAGCAATTCCTCTCCTGAGTATGTGCCCCCAAAACATGAAAACATTTAACTGTAGAGATATATGTGCTCCAATGTTCATTGCAGCATTGTTTACAGTGGCGAAGACATGGAAACAACAAAAGTGTCCTTTGATAGATGATTGGATAAAGAAGATGTGGTATATATACACAATGGAGTGCTACTCTGCCGTAAGAAAGATGAAATGATGCCATTTGCAACAACATGGGTAGCAATTGAGATTATTGTGCTGAGCGAAATAGGTCAGACAGAAAAAGTCAAGAACCATGATTTCACTGATACGTGGGATATAAAACTGAAAACAACAAAGGAACAAGACAAACAAATGAAGAAACAAAAACTCATAGACACAGACAATAATTTAGTGGTGACCAGAGGGTAGTGGGGAGGGGAGTGTTAGGTGAGGGTAAAAGACATCAAATATATGGTGATGGAAGGAGAACTGACTCTGGGTGGTGAGCACACAATGTGATATATAGAAAAAAAAAAGAAAAAAAAAGAAAAATGAACTATTCATTTAGTCAACGGGCTAAGTGATTTATATAAAAATAGTTTGCCTAATGTAGAAAACTAGAAGCTGTGTGTTTGTCACCAGAATATTTAGGGACATTATTTTAAACCTGCATAGATGATAGATAGATAGATAGATGATAGATAGATAGATAGATAGATAGATAGATAGATAGATGATAGATAGATAGATAGATATGAAGATATTATCATGTATATAGTTTTATGTGTCCTGCAGAATTGACTTAACTCCAAATAGGATATCCTAGAGATGACCTTAATAGGAAATGTATCACTCAGTGCTTCATTTCCCAAGTCTCTAAATATTATTTCTCAGTCTTTGTACTTCTCAGCTTTTTATTGTTATCTTAAGGCATATTTTACACAACAACATCCATCTGCATCAGGATAACTGGAGCCCAAGTGGAACCTCATGATTCCCTTTTGCTAAATTGTGCAAAGTAGCTGAGAGGGAAAACCTACTCCTGGAGGATATCGTACAATCAATGTCACTTTTAGATTTGACCATACATATCCCTAGCATTTAAATGTGGCCACCCTGACAGTTCTGAGCGTTTGAACTATTTCAATTAGCAACACTCTAATCAAAAAGGATCATCCAGCATGTATTTATAAAGTATGATTGGAGTTTGATCCTCTATTAGTCATCTAATTACTGCAGGGCATCTGTTTGGTGACCGGCTTACTCTTCCTTTGGGCAAGTTGAGGCATCAGAGAGCTGTGTGTTAGAACACACCCAAGGCCGGGCGCTTTGCTTACTGAGTCATGCTCTGGCATGGAGTATGTGTTATTCTACTACACTATGCAGATTAAATAGACACTTCAGGTAAATATAAGTTACATGGATTGTAAAGCAAAGGGGATAACTCAAACCCTCTACTTACGAAGATATATGTTTTAAAAATATCATTTCTGGAAGCCCAGATACCCAGAAGAATTATTATCCTGAACAAATAGTTACATTGTCTCTTCAACAATTCCATCCTTGATTACAGATCTGATCCATTTTTTGGTATATCAGTACTTTATTTTTAATTCTACTTCATACTTGATCTAGGAAAACATATTTTTACTTGACCTCTAACCTTGGGAATCTGGAGGAAGAACAAAATTAGTAACAGGACAACCTAGTTTCTACAACCTAAGTTTCCTTACATGTTTTGACATAATATTTAAAATATCAAAATTAAAATATAAGACTCAGGAGCGATCACCTGATATTCTGAGTTTGAGTTGACAGTAACTCATTCACTCACTCATTTACTCATTTGTTTATTCATTCTTTGAGCACTAACTCTGGGCCAGCCAGTGTGATTATAACCAGACCATCTTACAAATCCCTCATGTAGGGAACATTATATTTGATGACATAAAGATCATTACTCAGTGATTGGCACATGGACATGAAGATGGCAGTATCACTGAGTTTAATTCTAGGGTGTACCTAAGGCTAATAAAGTTTATCTGAGGTCTCCTCTGTGAGGTCCTGAAAGGAAGTGACATGTACAAACACGTTGTCGCTCCCTCTTCTTGAGGAGGCTGCCTCCACATTTTTAGCTCCATTTGAAGGAATTAAGGCCACTCAAATACCATGTGCTCTTCAAAGCTCTAAAGGGTAGTGTAAAAACATCTGATAAATGACTAACTTTGATTATTAATGATGGAACGAGAGAGAGAAGGAAGAACAAGAAACAAATAATTCAGTTCTAATTTCAGTGGAAAGAGAGAGAGAGAGAGAGAGAGAGAGAGAGAGAGAGAGAGAGAGAGAGAGAGAGAGAGAATGAAGGTAGGTCTTTTATGGCTTACGCACCCAAATCCCTTGGCTCAGGGATGGAGCCCCACAGATCAGAGGTTGCTGGGTGGAGTGAACCTGTGTTGCTCCTGTTGGGATGGCTGGCTATGTCTCCCCAGAATGCTGACTCACATGTGAAAATACAGAGGATGATTCCATGCCGAAAGCATTGTCATCCTGCAATTTCAGCCACCGCGGGGTGTCTGGCTTACACTAGCCTGTGGCCTGCTGTTCAGGAGGCCGATTTATGGCTAAAGCCTTCATACCAGCTGCAACACGAGATCCTGGTGTTTCAAGTAAAATTTGCTATTTGTGCTGCATCGGCCTCTATTTAAAGCTGATCAATCCTGGTAGTGCCCCTGTCACTATAAACTGCACTTTCCAGAGCTGTATTTTTAAATAGGGAACTGCTTACAATAGCCATTTACAACTGTATGCTGTTTAATTAGCCAGTCTGGGCAGTGCTGCAGGCATAGATCACTTTGCTTTAAAGATTTGAGAATGTTAATAGTATAGTATATCATTTTAATTATTACTGGATTAATGTTTTGTCTCAAAGAACACCTAACGCAAATCATGAGAAATGGCCTGAAGTGACCCAAGGGTTGTGCATTATTAGAAAAGTAATAGTTCCGATGCTTAAATATAAGGACATTTTCTTTGTTCAAATGTCAGTCAGCATTCAGCAGTGGGGCTTTGTGAAAAGAAAGCTTTTCTTTCGTTTATTGGTAGCAGCATTCTGCAGTTCAGGATGAGAAAGGCCAAAGAGCTGAGTTAGAGCTTCCTGTCCAATATAGTAGCCACACATGCTAATAAGCACATGAAAAGTGACTAGCCTGAAGTGAGATGTTCTGTAAGTGTAAAATACACACAGGAGTTCAAAAGACTTAGTCCAAAAAAAAAAGAATGTAAAATATCTCATTAATATTTTTTTTCATATTGGTCACAATCTGTAATTATAGTATTTCAGATATATTTGATTAAATAAAATGAAATAACTTACCTTGTTTCTTTTTCCTGTTTTACTGTAGCTACTGGAAGATTTCAAATTACATAGGTGATTCACATTTGTGACTCATATTTCTTATAGACAGGGCTAGGCTAGACTCCTAGAAGAAAAGAGAAAACTAGCTACAATAAAAATACATTTTAATTTCGTTTTTGCTACCACTAGCCAACTGTATATGAAAGAGGCTGTTAGTAAGAAGACTAAATAGAAAGAGAGAGACAAATCATCATGGTGTGACACTATCATTTAGTAAAACTAGGAAACATAAGAAACAAACTCAAACAAGCTTTTCTAGGATTACTTCAGCACTTTAGTCAAAATGTACCTGTATTCTAGACACAGGGTTTACAAATATCATTCAACAGATACAAATACATCATTAGCTGCCTGACCTCTGGTAGGCGTCTATGTCATGTCTTGAGGTGTGAACACCTCAGTATCTGGAGCTAATGAGAAGCTTAGGTTAGTCAAGGCTAACTTGAACTTGTTAATAGAATAGAAGGGGTTAGAACACTAGAGAGTGCACACACATGGCTCACGAGATAATTGGCAAAGAAGCTATGGACATTTCTAAATTCCATTATTAATATATAGGACAAAAGGTAAAAGAAAACTGAGAAATATATTCAGGGTCTTTCTATATGTTTGAAGTTTGTGAAAAGTTAGAGAAGCAGCAATCAAGCTGGTCAGAAAGTTATGGAGCTCGTAATTTTCAAGGAAGTTCTAAAACCTCCTCCCTGAGCTTTACCTGTGCCGTGATCGTGTTGCCACTTGTTGAGAAAAGCTTCGTTATATCAGCGGTACTTTAAAGCACGTTCTCATGAACACTTTACAGCAAACCATGATTAAGTTCATTGAAGCTTCTGTCTATAAGAAACACAGGAAAACATAGCTTTGACTTTACAACACTTTAACCTATGATTTTAAACAGATTTTAACACTGGACACTATGCCCCTCCCCCTCCCCCTGCATGTATATGTGTGTGTGTGTGTATACATACATATATATATATATATTTTTTTTTTCCAAATGCACATTTTCCTAGGTACATACGAGAGCCAAAAGTTTAAGGAAGGAGGTGGTGACAGGTTCATACTCTCAAGGAGATGAAATAAATTCTAAAAGTGTCTAATTTGAACAAATATTATTTCAAGACATGCTTGATAAGCACTTGGCATTTGAAATCCCCTATTAAAATTTCCAAGAAATCCTCACACAGTCATCTGCTTTGGAAAGCTATATTTCTTTCCTCAGTTGATCGTAGTCTAGTCTCTACGTGTGGTCCTAGGTGAATAGGTAGGAAACATAACAATTGTCACTGCATTAGAAATGTGCAGAGGGTTTTAAGAGTGCTCATCTTAGATACACTGTAACTGTGCTTCTGTTTAAAACAAGAAATGCTGAAATGTATTCTGTAACTTAAAAACAAGAAAATGAGGCATATGCATTTAAATGGAACTGTTCTAAGCTTTTCTACAAATCTCTGTTACCAAAACATCTGCCATGAAGTAGAAACCTTTTTATTCATTAAGATCTTTCTTTATGATGGTCCTAATCAGTGAAGACCCTGAAGCACATCCCTTAAAAAAAAGTGTTGGCTAGTCTATATGTAAAGAGGAAAACACCATCAGCGTAGGAAAGTGCTTAAGTGACAGTTTGCACGGGTGCTTTGTGGATCTTCCACATAGAGCTTACCCCATTTGGAACAGTTCATCTTGTCAGTTGGATCCAGAAGGACTGGTTTTACCATTCTCATTTTTATGAAGACTTACATTGAAGGAGGTGGGTGACATTTTAGGGGTCTTTAGATAATCATAAAAACAATTAAAAATAACAATAGTTAACACTTACTGAGTGCCTATGATATGCTAGATACCGTCTTACAAAAGTTATATCTCATTTAATTCTCACAGCACATCCAAGAGCTGGATACCGTTATCTCACTTTATAGATTTGGAACCCAAGCTTCCAAAATACTGCCCAATGGGCAGAGAGGTGATTTTGTCCATTTATTTGTCTGGCTCCAAGTTATGTTCACTTTCTGTGATATCATCACACTTTCTTCCATACACACATTTTAGTCAAATAATATAAATGGAGGGGGAATGTATTTAAGACTGACATTCCCATCTACTACTTCTAGAAGCATTGTTTATGACAAAAACAGCATAGTGCCCTTTCCAAAAATTGTTTTATTTTTTAGTTATTTTTATTTGTTCTAATTAGAAAACAAAAAGAGTTCTCTGAATCTGACATCATACCCACATAACACAGAACATCAACTGAAAAGTGAAAGCAGTTGATAATCAGTGCATCTGGAACACACACACCTAAACTGGCTCAACTGATTTGTTCTAGTGAATTTACCAGTGGAGAGACCTGCTCAGTCTAAATGGAAGCCACCAGCCACATGGAATGCTGAGCAATGAAATGTGACCAGTCCTAATTTAGAAACGCTTGTGAGTATAAAATACACACCAAATTTTGAAGACATGAACAAAAAAGTAAATTATCTCATTTATGATTTTTCATATTGCAAATGTGTTGAAGAAATAATAGTTTAGATAAGGATTAAATTAAATTTCTATCTAAATAGGAATATTGGGCTAAATAAAATATTGTTGACATTAGTTGTACCTGTTTCTTTTTATATTTTATAAAATATAACCTCTAGAAAATTTAAAGTTACATTTCGCTTGCATTATATTTCTATTGTTATCGAACAATCCAGAAAACAAGATAATGATAGATAACAGTACTGGAATAGTATCTTAAACATATATATGTATGTATATATTTTTTAAATTGGGGAATTAAGGGAGGGGAACAGTGTTGGGGAATTGGGGGTGAGTAACAGCCAAGTTGTTGTTCTTCAATCTTAGCTGTGGAGGGTGCCAGTCACCATCTGGCTGCCTATCAGCAGCTCGTAGCCTCCAAGCTTAAGGTGCTGTGTTACAATCTTAGTTGTGGGTGGGCGTGGCCACAATCCCACGTGGGAGTCGAACCAGCAGCCTTGTTGTTAAAAGCGCACGCTCTATCCACTGAGCCATCCGGGTGGCAGCTCAGCTCAAGGTGCCGAGTTCAATCTTAGTTATAGGCCAGTGTAGCCCACCATCAAACAGCCAGTCTTGTTAGGAGCACATGCTCTCACCAGCTGAGCCATCCTGCCACCTGCTGGCAGCTCAGCAGCAGCAGCTTCACTGGCCCATGTGGGAATTGAACTGGCGGCCCTGCTGCTCAGAGCCCATGCTCTAAGCTAACTCATAACCAACTGAGCCACTTGGCCGGCCCTTAAACTTATATTTAAATAAAGCATTTATTTTCTCCTATGTCATAGCACTCTGCAAGGCACAGGGGACAGATGGATGAAAAAAATAAATAAACGAGGCCTCCCAAGGAATTGACAATTTAGGAAAAGAAACAAATGTTTATGATGAGTTCAAGAGAGGAAGTGGAGAAACAGGGAAGACCACTTGCTGAGGAAGGAAGTAGCCCAGTAGCTCCTCTGAAAGTTGCAAATTGAGATTACCATCAAATTCTGCTTTAGCTCTGGTCAGTGTCACAAAATCTTACCCAGTTGTTTGTGCAGGGGAAATGACCAGATACCAGGGGAGCCACAACCAGTCATTCCCAAACAATCCTAATAGTGATGTGGCTTGGTCAAAGTTTTTAGGGTATCAACAAAATGAAGTTATTTCTTTGCTTTGGTGAGGAGAAGTATATGGAATATTCTTCCCAGTTCGGAGCTCATTAGTACCCAGGAAGTTTCTACTCTAAATGACAAAGAGTTTCACTGTCACAATGAGAAATTGCTGCTGACCTTAGACCTCTTTTTTTTGGGGGGGGGAGTGGAATAATGGGGCACAGGAGCAGTTTGGTATTTGACCGAATCCTTCACAATTATCATGCATGTGTATATAATAAAATTAATTCTGTGTCTCTGCACCGTAGCCTGCGGCAAGACACGTACAATCAGTTTTGTATGTATAATAGATCACAGAGTTGTTCATGAATAATACAAATGCATTGAGCAGATACTAGGGAGAGAGGATGTTTGTCTTTGCATGGAATCGAAGTGAACATGTAATATTGTGATAATATATATTTGATGAATTCAAGTCTGACTTGCCTTTGCCGTGCTCTGCTAATTCCCCAACAAGGGTTGCCACAATAATTGAGTTTCAAATAACATTATGATTATTTCCACATGATAATTTAATTGTGGGTATTTTTTTAATATTGTAATATTGTAGATTTGTGATTATTATGCATTTGCATGCAGATTTTCATGGTGACTTGGAGCACATCCCTACATTTATAACTTGATTTTATATATTATTGCATATATATTTGGGGATGAACTTATTAATGCAAATAAAAAAATGTAGGTCTGTTTAGTCATTCAGCTTTTATTATAAATGGCTGAAAGCTTTGCTCATTTTTTATAACAGCCCTTACAATACTGTGAATAAACCAAAGAGAACCTTAATTCAAGAATGGATTCATTAAAAATAATGGTAATAGCTATAATAATTACAAATTGTAGCATATTTGTTCCACCTAATTGGTATACAAGATATTATATATTACTCTTTTCAAGATGTAAAAGTTCTATGTGTGTTATTCATTGACTTTATCATATGAGCTCCTTATTATTAAGCATGTAGAAACTATTAACTCAGAATTTAGTCAGTGGAAAGTAAGAGAAAAAATGTTTTAAAGTTAAATTCTATATAATAGTCACACTATTCATCTTAAAAAAACAAAATAAATTGCATAGTAAAGACATCTGAGTTTCCTCAAAAATTCAAGTTAGAATTTTTAAGGTAGAAAATCAGATGTAGATTTTTAAAAAGCAAAATATTATGACAGAAGTAAACTCTAAACTAGTACTTTAGATAAAATAATTTAAAAATGAAAACCACCAAAAATTTCGTTTTAAAATCATGTATCCTAAAACAGAAAGTATTAAGAAATTACATATCTACTGCCACTTAAAAGCATGGAAATGATTCTCAATTACAAAAAAGTAAGACAGAGAACTGTGGCAATTATTAGTATGGTAAGCAGTCCAAGGAATACTTCGAACAAACATATCAAAAAAATATGGTCAATTCATTTTACTTTCACTTAAGTATTAATCTTGGATTAATCTCATGTTTATTTCACTTTAGCTAGCCATGAACTTAAATTGAGGAGAGGCAACGTAAACCATGGCTGAATTTGAATCAACTGATTTCAACTAGCTGTGTCCAGGTTAAATGATTTAGCAGAATTCAATCCTTTTGTTTTTTTTAATTGCAATGTAAATTTCAATTCAGATGATCAGAATCAAAATGATGAAGGGAGAGGTTGTGCAAAGCTTAATTTTAATTTAGATTTTTGGTAAACACTTTGTTTTCAAATTCATCAAACATTTGAGAATTGTTGTAAGGCAGAGCCCTGATTTAGTTACTGTGGGAGGTAGAAGAATTTCAAAGCACAGTGGCCACCAGAAAGTTTTCTAAATGCTTTTTAGGCTAGATAGACACCAAGGCAGAATGCAAACCATGCTATAGTGGAAATGCAGCCAAGGACTATCCAAGGGATGACTAAATTGAGGAAGTCTTGATTTGTTTACAGAGAGATGAACAGAATTCTGAGAAATGGAGAAATGTGGGAATGACATGATCAAAGATAATATAAAGGGGTCAACATGATTAAAGAAAAATATACTCTTTGAATTCAATAAATTAGATAAAAATTTAACCTCTAAGAACTTCAGCTTCTTCATCTATTAAAATGGGGATAAAAATAGCTACATTTTATTAGAGAATTATGGTGAGAATTAGAAATAACACACCTGAAGGAGAATGGCCCAAAGCTTGTCATCTAAAAGGCAACTCATAAATAATAGCAGTAGCTAACATTAATTGAATGTTTACAAGAAACAAACAGCTCATGCTCTTTTTAGGTAGAACATTTTATTATTTCTTTTGTACAACTGATAAAACTCAGATGCAAAATATTGAGTAAACCACTCTAGTTCACACTGCGTTAGAGGGGCAGGGTTTTAAACCAGGCATCAGACTCTGGCACTTTCTAAATAGTAAATGTTATAGAATTAAATTGCATGGCATATCACACAAATGGAAAGGACACTATTAGACTCAATTATTTTGATTAAGAATTGACTTAATGACAGATGAAGCTCAAAATGTTAATTAGGACTAGGGATTAGAATATATATATATATATATATATATATATATATATATATGTGTGTGTGTGTATATATATATATATATATATATATATATATATATTTATTTATTATTTTTTTTTAACAGGTGAATGTTTCTCCAAGTGTGGTCTTGGAACCAGTAACACAAGTATCACCTGCGAATTTGTTAGACATAAAAAATTTTAAGCCCCACCAAGACCTACTAAATCGGAAACTATGGGAGTGGGATCCAGCCATCTATATTATTAAGTTCTCAAGTTTGCAAACCACTGCTCTGGTAAAGTGGGAACCATCATACATGGTTTGACCTATACTTTAGAAAGGTGACTGGTGACAGATCAAAGGCAGGAAATGCATTAGGGAGCCTACTTCAGTCATTCAGATAAGAGATACTCAAGGACTGACACTGGTATTACCAGTGGGACCACAAAGAAAGAGAGATAACTAGCAATCAAAACACAACAATTGATGAATAGAACAAGAGGTAAAGGGATAGAAAACATTGAAGCTATAGATATCTCTACCCTGGGAGGCAGATTAATATTAATGTCATTGATTAATACAAAGGGAAAATAAGGAAAAATAAGAGAAGCACCTATTCAGGTTCTCTTAGTCATTGCTGTGGTTTTAGAGGAGTTATTAAGCTCTTTTCAACTTGTAAGTCAATTATAAGTCTATCATTGTTTTCACACGACTCTTTCAATTGTCTTTGAAAATGTGTAAAATGTTCAAGATTTTTCTCTTCCACAAACTTTTGTGGACCGATCATACTTTTATGCCTCTATCATAGGATTTAGAATCTTGAAGAGAGAGCCTTAAAAACTGCATCTTTAAAGACTTATCTCTCTGAAGGCAAGGGGAACCTAATCTAATTGAGAAGATTCCAGAGAAAGATCTCAGCTAATTTATGCTCTACACCTAGTCTATCATCTGTCATCTTTTTAGATGTTGGAGAGTTCTTTAGTTTTCCCAAGTTTTAGTTTCCTCATCAGAAAAATAGGGATATTTGAAATTATATGAGAAAGTGTTCAAGAATCATGAAATGCCATTCAAATCCAAGCTAGCAGTACCAGCCATTTCTGAGAGTAGATCACTAAAATCAAGAGAGATTCCACAGGTAGAAAACAGTGGGTGGAGGAGCTAGGTCATTTACTTTCACAGAAAATGTACTTTCTTCTTTGTCATACAGTCTCTGAGATAATAAGGTTTAAAATGTTCTTACGTTAAGTAGGAGTACCCTGAGCAGTGAAGAAAAAAAACAAAACCAGAAGGAACTCGTTGAAAACTGCCATTTCTAAAAACGATATTTGAGAAATGATGATTCTACAACTTCATCTTTGAGATCCGTTCTCATTATTCATGTTGACCCCTTTTATGGACTTGTGTCTGGATATTTTAATCCAAAAAGAGAAAGTTCTATGAGAGATGGGCTGGTGGAATTTGGGGAGGCGAGTCACAGATTCTACAGTGAGCTCAGCATATTTGTTTGAAGATTCTTTATATTGTCTCTTCATTTTGATGTTAGTAACTGCTACAACCATGTTATTCATCCCCTCAATGTAACAGAAAAAAATACTACAAATGCTAATTCATTAATCCTGAATAAATGTATCTGAAGAATTACCAAAAACGTCTAAGTAATTTTAGGAGTATAGCTATATATGCAATTAGAAATAAAATAATGAATGCAATTACCCCATAGAAACACCAACCTTTAATCCCCATGCTTAATGCTCTTTTCAATGACTGTTGAATATTCTCATTAAACTTCTTATTTAGCTATTACCTGAAATTATCACTGTTCTTCCACCACACCCATATTCTGATTAGTAATGACTCATGTATGTTCAACCCAATGGGAATGATTATTACTGATAACAAGCTCCTCTTTGATGGATTTTTCTTCCCCTGCAGGTGAGGGTTGATGTCTGTTCATGGCTACACATTTGGCAATGAGCCATGTGATACAGTTTGTTTTTGATCCTCTGGGAATGATTCCACTGACTACTGAAGCAAAAGGTGCCTGGGCAGGTTGGCACCTACAAACCTACTCTTCACAAAATATTGGACTTGCATCTACTCAGAAGCACTGGAAGATTCTTAATAAAAGGTGTACTTGGTAAATTCTATTTAAATTCTGACTTCAATAAATAACCCAGGAGAGGCTAGGAGTTCTTCCTGTTTTGTTTGTTTGTTTTGTTTTGTTGTTGTTTTCAAGTCTGTGGCTAGATTGGTGTCTTTGTAGCACCATCCCTGAGTCTAAGAGGCAGCAACATTTGGTCCATATCAATAACTGAGAGGCAGAGAATTTCTTCAGGATTAAAGACTAGACTTTGTTCCACATCGAAGGAACAAAGCTCTAGCTAGCGATTAAGCCCAAGAAAATGCCCTGATTCTTATTATTTATTTTAAAAGCTCAACAAAAATTTCTACCTCCCATGATTTACTTATATTCCATTTATTTTTATTAATAATAATAACGATTTGCTCCCAAGGTGCTTTTGTGACACATGTTCCTTCCCCTTCAGGTCCCTTATGTGGCACAAAAATAAGAGGAAGCTCACTGATTTGCGTTGACTTCCCATGGGGTTCTTTAGACAAGGGAATTTTTTTCCACATCTCTGAGGGTAGTACAAGATCTCACTGAGAATGGAATGTCTAAGGAATTACTGCCGTGTATGTTTGGCCAGTCAGATTTCTTGAATAATTATCCAACATTCCATTTACCTTATAACACTGTGTATCATTTTAATTTCCTCCAGGTAACCATATGATGGATCTCTCATAAGGCACTACTTTTCCCCTGTGCAACAGCTATAAGCAAAGGAGTGCATGTTTAAGAGAAGAAAACAAAAAATAGAAGAGTCAAAACATATTAAATAAGCTTAATTTGTTTGAACATATTTTATGCCCCTCATCATACCCAGTGGTTTCCTGTTGTGAAATAATGCATTTTGTTTTCAAAATTACAAACTCAAGATAAAAAGAAGCATTTTTACTTTTACTTGGAATGTGAGGTCACATTCCAAGCATATTATCATATGTCTATTTCTTATGTGTGGCTTTTTCCAGAAGAAAGACCCACTTTGTGTGCTTTTATATTTTAGACGATGTGATGGCAGAGCCATCTTCCAATTCTTTTCAAAGAATTTGCTACTTTCCAAAAGTCTCTGAAACACCCTTCCAATCAGCTAGTCATCTTGTCTAGAGAATACAAATTAAACTTTTTGACATATAATTTTCCCATGAGTTTGGCTTTGAGCTTAAAAGTGTATGACTATTTAGGATTTATTAAAGGGTCATTGTTTGATTTAGAACACAGAGGGTTTTAGAGGAAATAGGCAAGAACTGTTCAACTCAGGAAAGTCATCTGCCAAAAGAAGAAGAACCACAGTTTGAGTTTCCATTACGTAATTATAATAGCAGCCATAGTTAAAAGTTATAAGTACATATGATGTGCCACACAGTATTTTAAGTATTTCACATTTATTAATTAGTACTTGTAAAACAAATTTGACTTTTTTATTAGGAAATTAATATTTTGGGTTTCAATTCCACTTTTTGTCAAGCATCAATGAGAACAGTAGCTGGAACATAGTATATGCTCAATAAAGCTACTCTCCGCTGGCAGCTTGGGTTTAACATTTGTTCATACATGTATTATTGGATATGCATAATTTTGAATCCTAATATTTTGTTCATTTTCTATATTTCTGAAGTTTTTATAACTGCAGTTTTCAAAGTTGTAAAAAGGGAAGATCTTACATTTTGAATGCCAATGGTAATACCATTCATCTTAGGTTTTATCTAGGGCTGTAGATTACTGGTTTGAAAATTGTCTCCTTGGAACACCCTGGTTCTTCAGAGGTGCCTTACAGGCAGTTGGGGGCAGGTGGTTGGACATCATCCAAGCAGGTTTGCTTCAATGGCTTTTGGAGTTCACTGTAATGGTTCTACTTCTTACAGTTCTGCTTTTGGGGAGATGAGTTAGTATCCAAGTCCAGTTAAGCAATATTGGTCTCATTTGCAATTACATGACTTAGTAGAAAAGGCACAGGCTCCAAAGTCAGCCATATCTGACTTGGCACTACAGTTTCTTGCTTCATGGATGATGGATTTGGAGAACCACCTACTGTGTCTTAGTATCCAGTTCCCTCCTCTGCACAATGAAGTGACTAATATTAATGTTTTGGCACTGTTGTAAAGATCCTAAGGAAACAATTACAAAAAGTTCTTAGCATTTAGTAGTTTTTGACATTCCTTACCTATATACTAAAATCACAATTATTTACAAAGGCTTTTTGTTATACATGCATATATATGTATACATACATACATAAACATACATGTGTTTAAAAATATGAAGCAGAAACAATAGACACCATTACTTTTCAAAGTGATGGATACATAACTTTTTGTGCTAGAAAATATAAAGAGACATGACCTGTGAAGGAATGACTTTCTTAAATACAATTTTCTGTGGATTTAACATCAGACAGCATTGGTTAAGCATGATACAGCACCCTCAAATAATTAACCTTCCAAAGTTACACATTTGCTCAAAAATTATATTTTATTGGAAATATAATATCTCAAAAGTTTCAAGTAACCTGTTCATCTTTATAATCTGTGTATATCTATCAATTATTAGGCTTAAATTAATTATATTTGAAAGAAGCTTCTTGGAACCCAAATGTGATGGTGGACTCTAGATAAAAGGTACATTTTCTTTGTAGTATCAATTTCTAGTTAAAGCTGAATTCCTTGTTAGTTTCATTTATACAATAGATATTTATTGTTTTAAATAATACAATGCTGTGCTTCTATGATTAATGAACTTGAGAGTCCAGTTGAAAGTAAGAAATTTGGTTCTAGTTTATCAAGAGAGGCATGCTCCACCAGTTTATATGAGAGTGACTATTACAAAATACACTGGTTCTCAGTGGGGCAGCGCCACCCCTCAAGACATTTAGGATGTTTGTGAGGGCATGCTGGTTGTCACAGTGATTGAAAGGGTGATGGTAGCATTTAGTGGGCAGCAGCCAGAGGACTTAGTTATCACTGCTTTGTGTGTATCATGTGACTTCTGTTCTTCTTGGTGAGAATTCTTGTAGATGAAATTCTGTTCCTCTGAACCTAGAGCCTAACTCTGGTAACATATGAACGAAAAGTTATTGTCACTGTTTTTTTTTTGTTTTATGTTTTTTTACTTAATTTTAATCTACATGGAGTGATCTAAAAATGCAACTGTTACATAAATAGGGAAAGATGTCACTTTGCTTCATGTGGAAAATTACCATGATTTGTTTGCGATTTTTGAAAATCACATCACTGACTGTAATACTATTCTTTATCATTCAGTCACCAATATAGGCCATCTGTGTCATTCCACATTTAAAGCTGTTGCATTTATGGAATTTCAGCTGTAAACATCTGACTTTTTATTATGTCTTCTAGCATTGTTGTGCCCAAATATTTACATTATAAAATGCACACTTTTTATTTTAAAATATTTTATTTGTATTATGTCTTTACATTAAATGCAGAGCTTTTTACGAATTTTTAAATCACATTTTTAGGTGGCTTATTTTATCTATGAATTTCATTTCAGGATGGTAAAGGTGGAATTACAAAATATCTATTATTAAATAGGATGATAAATCAGGTGGGGATGAGGACCACTCACCTTGTGGTCTATACACAGGCTATGGAATGAGGGGCACTTCGTTAGTTCTGCTCCTTAAGCTATGTAACCTTAGATAATTCATTAGACAATTAAGTCAAAGCTACAATGGCCTCACCTGTAAAATAAGATTAATAAAAGAACCTGCCTTATATGGTTGTTGAGATTACATGAGTTAATTCAGGTAGAGCTTGGTGCATTATCGGTGCTCCATGAACACTAACTATAATTGCATTAATTATGGAATGTTTACTCATTATATGCTGAGACGAATAGCACTGTTCAGTTTTTCTTTATCATTTTGTTAGTTTGTTTGTTGCTACAAAATGATCTCTGCAATGTATTGGGTTGTTGGAAAAGTCATGAAGCATTTTTCCAATGAAAAACAGAAAAAAAATAAATACGTCATGACTTTTCTGACAACTCAGTAGCATTCTTGAGGCCATGGTCAACAGTGTGATGAAGATAATGACCTTCTTGCAAGCTGCTGGATATTGTCTCAATTGCAATCTTTCATCACCCTATTAAACAGGGACTATGTGCTCATATTTGTGATTGGGGGAAAACAATTACTTGGGATGCTGTTTTGAGACCTGGCTGAAGAGTAGTGAAGTATGATGTGAAAATAACAGACTTAGGGGAGGCTATCCACTCAGCCCCGGTGGCAGCCTGGATTAGGAAGGTGGTTGTAGAGACACAGTGGGGTGGTGCTTGTTCTTGAGAGATGCTGGGAATAGCAAATACGAGTAAGAGGACTTTGCAATGGCCTAACTAAAAGGGGGATATCAGGTAGAGAAAGATGTCAAGTTTGACCCCAAGTTTCTATCCTGGATATCTGGCTGGGTAGGGAATATGTACTTTAAAAAATCAAGTATAAATAAACTGATTTAAATTAAACTGGCAAGTATAAATATGCTTCCTTGGAAATGGGAATAGTAACAAACCCTCCTCACAGGATTGTGTGAGGAATAAATAAGCTTTAAAAATGAGAAGTGGTTATCATAGTATTTGGCACAAATGAGTATTCAATAAATGGCAACTAGCATTATTATGAAATAATAGTAATAGATGGTATTGATTTACAAAAAATTCAAAACAATCTCAAGAGCTGGGAATTTATCTATTTCATTAACTTCCTATGAACGTTTCTCTTCTACAACAGAAAGAACATGATGGATACTTGTTTATTTTTTTGAACTCAGGCTAATAGAAGGGTGTTTTACCTTACAACTGATGCATTTACTATAATGGTTTATATATCTACCTGCCATCCTTACTGTTTACTGTAAGGATAGAAATTGCCTTTTAACCCAGGAGTTTTTCAAAAATCCTTGTTTCTTTTGAACATGACACTAAAAGAGGAACACATTTTTAAAGAATTATTGTTTTCATAATTTTTCAAAAATTCTTTGGGCGGGGCATTGCAGTTGGTGCAGTCATGGTTTGATGAAAACTAATCAATACCTGCTGACCTCAATTGCTTACAAGTTTCTTGCTAAAGAAATCATTTACTCTTCTGTATAACTGATTATCTTTTTAAAAATATTGCATATGAATATCAAGCTATACATTAATTATTACTCAAAAGAATAAAGGGAAGGAGGAAATCATTATGGGCAGTTGTAGAGAGGGAGACTTATGGATGGAGTAGGTAGACTTTAGTTTGTGCCCTAAAAATATATATACAAGGCTTAAATATGCAGAGAAAACTGAAAAGAACATTCTACTTGGCAATAAGAGAAATAGATATCATGATATATAGGGCATTCTTTTTGCTATAAAGGCTGCCTATTCTAGTGTTTATGTATTGAGAGGGGGGCAGTGGGTGCGGAAGGGAGCTAGAGATAAAAGTGGTTATGACTTAGTTACCTTGGTGATTTGAGGCAAGAAATTTCTAGAAAACACAAAAACGTTCCTTCTCAATGTCTGCCAATACTTAAGGGGAACTCTGGTGTCCTAAACTTATCCGTCAGTCCTATGTCTGCCACCGTTACCAAGAGTTTATTGACTCACAGTGCTGTAGCTCAGTCTAATGTCATCCATTTCTTCCTGTGCACTGACATTTTAGCATCTGCAAAATATTAATTCAGTATTACTCATGCTAAGTCCCTTCCCACAAGAAGCTCACCATCTAATACAGGATGTATTAATACAGGTTTTAATTAAGTGGCATAACTATTATAAATATAGAAGAACATAAACAAGAGAGCCCTCCATGTTACTCAAGGAGGAGCTGGGGAGACTGCACACAGAACATGACCACTGATTTGAATCTACATGGGCAGTTTTCTAGACAGAGCTCATGTATGGAGGGCTCATGGGAGTTCAAGGAGATAAATAATACAGGGAAAGTAGTTTAGTACATGTGTAGTGCTAGAATATAAAGTGTACTTAAAGAAAGAACAAAAGGTAAAGTTTATTTAATTGGTCTAGCATGAGCATTGTGGTTTCTTTTAACAGCTTTATTGAGATATAATCTACATACAGTGCACTGAGCACATTTAGAGTGTGCAATTTGTTGTTTTGGCATATACATTAGTAAAACCATTCTCATAATCAAACTAGTGAACACATCCATCACCCCCAAAAGTTTCACCAAATCTTTCTGTAAACTCTTCCTCCCAGCCCTCTCTTTTGTACTGTACATTCGTGATATATATATATATATATATATATATATATATATATATATACACATGAATTATAGTTGACATTCAGTATTATTTAATATTAGTTTCAGATGTATAGCAGAGTAATTAAGCATTTATATAATTTATGAAGTGATGTCCCTAATAATTTTATTACCCACCTGACAACATACGTAATTTTTGCAACATTATTGACTATATTTCCCAACATTATTGACTATATTGTATTTCACATCCCCGTGACTATTTTGTGACTACAACTTTGTACTTCCTAATATCTTCACCTTTTTCAGCCATTCCCCCAACTCCACTCCCTTCTATCTTTCATTCCCATGCAAACTTAACAGCTTTATATTACTTTAAATGAGTTTTTGTGTTTTTTGAGCTTTACATAAATAATATTATACAGTATACTCTGTCTTGTTTGGCCCTATTTTATTCCACATAATTATTTTGAAATCCATCCATGTTATTGTATGTACCAATCATTCATTCCTTTTTAGTGCCAAGTGATAGTCTATATACCATACAACTCGTTTATTCATTTATCTCATGGACAATTCATATTTTCCCACTTTCAGTTATTACAAATAAAGCTACTATGATTCCCTACATACAAGTCTTTGTGTGCATATACATTTTGTTTTCTCTTGAGTAAATGAAAGCAGAATGTAGAATGGCTAAGTCACGTGGGACAGATACTCTTAATGTGTTAAGAAGATGACAAACTGCCCCAGTGGGTGCACAAGTTACATTCCCACTAGCAGTGGATGATGGAAATCCGGGTTTTTTATATCCTTGCTAACAGTGATGTCCATCTTTTTTTCTTTTTGCCATTTTAATATGAGTGTAGTGGTTATTATGGTTTTAACGTGCATTTCTCTAATGATTAATGATGTTGACCGTCTTTTCATGTGCTTATTGGCCGTTCATCTGTCATCTTTGGTGAAATGTCTGTTTAGGTTTTTTGCCCATATTTTAAAGTTAGATTGTCTTCTTGTTTTTGAGTTTTGTATCTTCTTTACATATTCTGGATACAAGTTCTATATCAGATATATGATATACAAATATTTCCTTTTACCTGTGACTTGACTTTATGCTCTTAGTAGTGCCTTTCAAAGAACAAAAGTTTTTAATTTTGATGAAGTTCAATTTTGTCAATACTTTCCCTTGGTAATTGTGTTTTTGGTGTCATATCTAAGAAATCATTAAATTAAGATCCCTAGAGTAGGACCCAACGTCAGTACTTTTAAAAGCTCCCATGTAATTTCAAAGTGCAGCAAAGTTTAAGAACCAGTGTGCTATATGAGTGCTTCTCAGACTTTAAATTTGAATTAAAATCACCTGGAGATCTTCGTTAAATGAAGATCCTGGTATAACTGGACTGAAGTACTACCTGAGATCCTGCACTTCTAACAACAGCAACAACAAAAGATACAGCTGCTGAGGCAGGCAGTCAGAAGCCAGACAAAGGAGAGTTGTGCATGCTGTTTTAAGGAATTTAGGAATTTTAGTTTGATTATTTTAACAATGGGGAACCATTGAAGGGTGCAGAGTAAAGGAATAACATGTTTGTGTTTTGGTTTTAGAAAGATCTTTCTGGTAGCAAGTCAGGAAAGATGGACTTGAATTAGGGACCCATTCTGCATATGTACTGTAATCCTGGAAAAAAATGAAGGGTAATCAAGTGAATACCTGAAGAGAAGGAGATGGATGTGAAAGGCATTTAAAAAAATATGCCACTGATTGAATATGAGAGCAAGGGAGAGAATGACACCTACAACAGTTTGGGACACTGGATACTTTGAAGTATCCTATTTTTCAATATTAGAGGAGCAGGGCTGGGGGTAGGGCTGTGCTGGCTCACACAGACGTTTAATTTAGACTTGTTAAGGTTGACAAGTCTACCTTTGAGCCATTCAGGAATAGATGTTCAATAGATCATTGGTTAATGGATCTTGAGTTCAGGAGGAAGATATGAATTGGACGTGTGTACCTGGGAATTAGCAGGTATAAGGTTAGTCGAAGCCATGTACACACATGACATTAGCCATTGAAGATACAGAAGATAGAAATAAAAAAAAGGACAAAAGTGACCACATTGTAGGTCACCGACATCACACATCAGTGGGGTAAGTGACACAAACCTGAACACAGGGAGTGGAGGCTGAAGAACAGCCTCTGCCTTGGGGTCTCTATTGATCACCTTGTAGGGTAATTATCAAGTTACAAGTGCTGACTGTCTACTAGGTTGACTTGGGCACCTGACCTGTCTTTCCAGAATGACCCCAATTTGAGAAACGATTCCCTTCCCCCACCCCTCTGGCTGCAGGAAGCATTGTGAGGTATAATCCACAGGGGCTGACACTGTCACACATCCCAAATCAAAGGTTAAAGATAGGGGAAGTGCCTCCATGGGCAGTTTTCCCTGAGGCTTTGTGAAGCAATGCTCTTTCTGTAGCTTGTTTTTCAAAACATCTTTGTACTCTTACCTTGGACTTCTGGCTCGGAGTCATAACAATATTCTTGTAAGAAAAGGGCTGACCTAAAGTCCAGAAGTGTTTCCCTTGCTAGGTGTATTTCCCCAGCCATGTTTTTGTTATCTTCAAGTAGCGTGCCTTCCTTTTGGGTGCACTTGTTTATTTGAGGTGAAAAATCAAGGGCAAAGCCCTCAAACCATGCCAAAGGTAACCAGGAACATTTCCATTTTTTTTTAAAGATTTTTATTGGGGACTTGGGGGATGGGAACAGCGCTGGGGAATTGGGGAAAGGGAAACAGACAAGTTGCTGTCATTTTTGTTCTTCAGTCTAGTTGTGGAGGATGTCGCTTCACTGGCCCAAGTTGGCAACATCATTGAGCTCTTCCCAGGTGAGGCATATCAGTCGCCAGCTTCTGGACAGCCGCTCACGCTGGCTGCTGGCTACATACGGTAGCCCATGGCAACCCACTGCCACAGGGGCTGCAGCTTATGCTGTCGCCGGCAACTCATGGCAGCCCAGCTCCAGGTTGAGCTGTTGCTCAGCATCTTAGCTGTGGAGGGCAGTGTCACTGGCCCTCATATGTGGGATCCGAACCGGGGGTCTCTGGCATCCCAGGCCAGCTCTTAACCAATGCGCCACTCGGCCGGCCCAACATTTCCATTTTTTAGTTCCGATTCTATGAGACGGATTCTAAAATTACCACACGGATTTAAATGCTCATTGTCATATGAGAAATATATCTCCAAGTTTGTGATTATACCAGGCACGCTGTGGATTTCTGGATTCCTTCTCTCTCTTCCTTTTCCCCTTCTAGTATATGTTGCAATGACTGTGAGCACATATACTATTTTGTTTAACCTTGCTAAGGCATGGGCAAAGTTTCTGTGTGTTTCATCACTAAATTCCAGCCTGTCAAAGAATATGTAAGTGAGCACTAAGGCCACTGTGTAAAGGGGGCCATGGATCTTTAAAGAAAACTGCAAGGGAAACCCTAACCTCTCTTAATTTACATATGGTGACATTTTGCAGAAATATTGAAACATTAGCAGTGACATAATGAAATTCTGCCTATCAGCCATGGAAGGAATAATGTTACTGTAAAGGTAACCTGTCCACAGTTTGTTATCAAGAAAATATTCTTGCCAAGAAACATATATTTAGTAAGGCATGATAAGGAGGGATTTTTTTCCCCTTGTATTTTCTCTCCTGAGCGATCCATCTTCCCCTACAGATTTACTGCACGAACACTCCCTTTACATGCTAATTATGTGCAGGTCTGCTGAATTTGTTAGTGGTGACACTTCTGGGATCCAGTGGGACTGCAACTCATTATGTGGCAATGTCCAGATATATCAGATATTATTAGCTGTCATTAATCTGCTGTGGAAACACTGAATGCTAAGCCAGGGAAAGAACAGAAAAGGGTGTGTAAATGAAGTCTGGGAACAGCCCGAACCCTAAAAGGTCAAAAGAGAAATCAGCCAGAAGGGGACAACAACCAGCAATGGACAACACTTTTCTCCTGATTTTTTTACCCCAACAGCTAACTAGGTACTCCAGGCAGAAGGAGCAAGGAAGCATTACTTAGCTGTCTGTTATTTTAATTCCCCTTGTGGCCATTTCACTAGCACTAAACTTTACTGTAATTATGTACAATTATACGCATTATCTGTTATCTCATCTGAGCCTCAAAGAAACACCAGAGGTAGGCATTTGACCATGGGACATATTTTGCTCCTACTTTGTACAATAATTCCTAGGCAATTAATTTTGAAATATAAAGCTGTTTATTATTGTTGTAGTTATGATTATTTTAGTTGGTCTATTTTTAAAATTCATTGCTTAAGCTATTTCCTCCACATGGAGAGCCTAGTCTGTATCTGCTCCCCAACCCTTCCTATCTCTGCAAGTCCAATTCTAAATTGTCTTCTCAAGGTTCAGCTAAAATTCATGTAATTGCACTATCTTCTGAAGTGCCATAAGATCTTTTATATTTCAACGTATGTAACTATAAAACATATTCTCTGTATCTGTCTATCCATCCATTCATCCATCCATCCATTCATTCATTTATCAATTTCCTTTAGTAGATCATAAATCTTCAGAAGAAGGGAAAGTTGAGATCATCATGTTTGGGCTGAGTCTTAAATAACATGCTTTGGGTCTTATAAGAAGCACACAAAATTAAATGCACAAATATCAATGATTTTATAATGGAGATGTTTACCATATATATCATATATATATATATATATATATATATATATATATATATACTGTATGCTTGACATATGCACATAAATATACATGCAGATAGTAGATACTAAACAAAGAGAGTGGAAGTTTGAATGGTATGTTAAAATGCTCATTTTGTCTACTTTCATTCATTGTTTGTTGCTATCGGGATTTACCTGAGTCTTTCTCTTTAGCTCACCCATTTTTCAGTGGTTATAGTCTGTAAGGATGAGCCCATCTTCACATCCTGAGAGTGATTCGGAGTTTAATTTGGATGCCTTTTTATTTTCATTAATTTTCCCTACACTTCAGGTTGTTCATTTTCTAAAGAAAGACCTTGTTGGGATTCCTAGGATTATGTCAAATATCTTTTGTCTACCAGCTAACCAACTTTTACACTGTCAACTATTGTGAAGCAGTCCAGAGTGCTATGAGGGTGAGTTGAGTAAGACTGTAGTTTTTCTTCACTGACAGTTAGCTTCCTAGCTGTAGTAGACATAATTAGTACTCCATCCAGTTCCCCAAAGGCACCTACAGACAGTCCTATTCAAAGCCAATGGCTTCCCACATTCATCTACCCCAGAGCATTCTCTGGCTATGGAAGCAGCCAGAAATTTCAGGAACTTAATGTCCCCTGGAGTGGACCTCAACAAATGAGAGATAGGAATTGGTGGATAAACACTCCAACACCCTTCTGCTTCCATGGGGTGAATCTGAGTTGTGTTCAACTTAGTCTTTTATAGGATCTCTTGTGGGACTGAGCTTAGTTATAAATAGTGGTTAACCCCCTTATTCTCACATCATTACTTTCCTGACTTCTTGGCTACATCCCATGCCTCCTGTGACACCTCCTAAATAAACTGCAGGGACAAAACTCTGTCTTAACATCTGCTGTTGAGGGAATACAAACTAGTTATTAACCTAGAAAGCAGAACCTCACGATGAAAATTCTGGGGTTGGATCACCCATTGACAAGATGGCAGCAGGCGACTTATTCTAGTGGTAAGCAGGGAGGTGATTACTCTTGTGTCACAATTGCTAATTCTCTCATCTATGCTAAAATACGATGGGGTACAAGTGAAGGGGGTATATCAGCACTTGGACAATATGGTGACAAATGGTCATTATAAGAAACATGGAGTTGTTTGAGTTCTGTTAATTGCAATAAAAATCTTAATCAAAGGTAATAGTAGGCTCATCCAACTATCACCTCAGAATACACTGTGAAAGTTATAAGACTTCACGGCGAGGTTTAAAAAGATCTTCACTCTGCATGTCAAGAACAGACTACAACAAAATCAGGCCCAAGATTGGAGCATTATGATGGTGGAATTAGCAAGAATACTCAATTTATAGTATCAGAAAGCTTTCCATATTAAAGTCACGTCTAACAGGGAAGGAAAGGGGCCTTGAGACCTAAGATAAAGACATTTGCATAGTGCAGCTGAGAGTCTTGTATCCCCAGAATCATCTGAATCATAGAAATGACACACTCTGCCTGGAAGTTATATGGAGAGCTCATAAGAAGCAGATGTCTCATAAAATACTTCTCATTTTCTTCAAGACATCCTCTCATCTTCCCATATTAGCTCTATAGAACAATAACTCAGTTCTCAACATGAGCTAAATAGGAAAGTATATTGCTACATGGGGAGAAATGGAGTATTCATCAAATTATTCTTAGGTCCTGGGTAATATGTACCAGCAGGAACAGGGAGGTAATGAAAAAATAAAATGAAAATATTGACAGAGGAGGTCCAGAATATAACATTTGACAGAGGAGTAATTATTATTCTTGGATACTATTTTTTGTGATATAGGATTTAGCACTTTGCTGTGGACATCTTAATGAACATGTCTTACTTCATTGATGGGTTGGCTGTTAAGAGGCTTGGAGATAATGTCCTACAGAAATGAGATGGAAAATTTGAAAGTACTTGCTAGTTGTAGGAAGGGAATAGAAGACTCAGAGAGGTGTATATGGTCAATTGGATGCACTTATAAAAGGTAGGGAAACCCACCAGCCAGCTGGGTTCACAGGAAGGATTCCATGGACACTTCCTGCATTAAATGATAAAGGATAAACCACTGTGGAGGGCAAAATTTTATAAGACCCATTGGGGTTCTCCTCTGGAGGCCAGGGTTGCTGCTTTCGAACTGAGATCCCTCAGTTCAAGGGGATGAGAATATAATGGAGCATAATATCTGATATATCTGGACACTGCCACATATAATTTTCCCTAGAAAATTTTCTTTGGCCATTTCTATATAGTTACTGTATATATTTAATTTTACATTTGCATTTTATAAAATATTACATTATAAGGCATTGTGTGTATTACAGCATTTTAAGATAATTTTAATATTTTTAATAACACTTAAATTTGTTATATTAACCTAAGTATTCTATTTTAAATATTTAAGTTGTATGATTTTCTAATACTAAAAAATGATGTGATGAATGCTTTTGTCACATGGTGTTCTTAGAGTAAATTCCAAAATTTAGCATTTTACTTGTTCAAATTACACATTTTTAAGGCTCCTGGATTATTTCCAGGAAGTTTGAACAAATATTACCAACCACAACATATGAGTAAGTTTCTCAGTACTATTGTGAGAAATGAGTATTTTCATTTACTATTTGTATTTTGCTCACTTAAAAATAAATCTGAAGGCCGGCAGAGTGGCGTGTTGGTTAAGAGCTGGCTTGGCACACCAGAGGGCCCTGGTTTGGATCCCACATATGGGGGCCAGTGACACTGCCTTCTACAGCTAAGATGCTGAACAATAGCTCAACCTGGAGCTGGGCTGCCATGAGTCGCCGGTGATGGCGTTGGCTGCAGCCCCTGCTGCAGTGGGTTGCCATGGGCTACAGTGAGTAGCCAGCAGCCGCTG
>NW_017731609.1:1217987-1249876 GCF_001890085.2 Hipposideros armiger | reverse complement strand
TTTCAATAATGCCTTACCTCTTGTTTTGTCTACACTGCTCTAACTCTTCCTATAATATCAGACTGGCATGCTGTCTCTGCAGACTAATCACTGTAGTAAGACAAAGTGTTCATGGTTAGGAGCCAGCCCCCTGAGCTGCTTTTTCTACTTGTAATCCTAGTATTGCTCTAATTCTTGAGCCAGTCTTATTATCGTCAGTTCATATATCACTCTCTTCTCTAGCTTTAAGGCATGTGTCTAGATATGGGATCTGGAGCTCAGACATTAGAGGTCAATTTTACTGTAGTGTCCCCTTACCTCTAGGGGATATGTTCCAAGACCCCCAGTGAATGCCTGTAACCACAGATAATGGTGAACCCTATATATGTTTTTTCCTATGCATACCAACATATGATAAAGTTTAATTAATAAGTTAGGCACAGTAAGAGATTAACAACAATAACTAATAATAAATAGAACAATTATAATAGTATACTATAATTAAATGTATGTGAATATGGTTTCTCAATTTCAAAATATCTTTGTGTACTGTATTCACCCTTCTCTGGTGATGGTGTGAGGTGATGAGATGTCTATGTGATGAGATAAAGTGAGGTGAATTAGACATTATTAAGTTAAAGAAGGGTTACTTGAACACAAGCACAGAGATACCATGACAGTCTATACAATAACCAAGATGGCTACCGGGTGGGTAGTATATTCAGCATGGAGACACTGGATAAAGGAATGATCATGTCCAGGTGTGATGGAGCAGAAAGAGGAAAGATTTCATCATGCAACTCAGAGCAGCATGAAAATTAAAACTTATGAAGTTTTTATTTCTGGAATTTTCTATTTAATATTTTTGGATTATGGTTGACCGTGGGCAACTGAAACTGCAGAAGCATAACCACAGATAAATATAATACTATACTTAGTTCCCTACTGTCTTCTGCCAGCTACTACCTTGAGCCTATTTTTTTAAGCTTGTAAATAATAAATTCCCTTGATCTTAATGCCACCCCATTATTTAAGCCAAAGGAATAAAGTTTTAGTCTAATTTTTTTCTTTCTTCTTTTCTTCCTTTCTTTCTTCCTTCCTTCCTTCCTTTNTTGATCTTAATGCCACCCCATTATTTAAGCCAAAGGAATAAAGTTTTAGTCTAATTTTTTTTCTTTCTTCTTTTCTTCCTTTCTTCCTTCCTTCCTTCCTTTCTTTTCCTTCCTTCCTTCCTTCCTTCCTTCCTTTCTTTCTTTCTTTCTTTCTTTCTTTCTTTCTTTCTTTCTTTCTTTCTTTCTTTCTTCCTTTCTTTCTAATTGTTACTGTGTGTTACCCTGACAAAACTTTGAATATTTGACTGTGTATTTGGGGCAGAACCCAACTTCTGCCATCCTTTTCCTCTGAAGCCTTCTCTAAAGTAAAAACCTGGATTATGCTGTTCGTAGTTAGATCTTTTCAAACAATGACCAAAGCCACCCTAACTCCTTTGTAGGCAACTGTCCAATCGGATTGTTTCCATCTGTTATCTGCAAATTCTGGAAATAGAACTGTATTAGTCTAGGTTCAGTACAGAAAAATAGAGATTGCTTTAGGTATTTTAAGCAAAAAGAGTCTTACAGAAATAATTAGAGAGCATGGAAGAGCAGGAAACAAGAAGGCAGCTCTAAAACTACTCAGTTTAAGACCAAACAGGTGCAATGCAAGAATTAGCAAGCCATAGCAATGCTGATGATGACTTTTGCAAATGTCCCTCAGCACTCATGTTCCAGGGTCTTTCTTGGTGTCAGAATCAACATCAAGAAGATAGCCTCTGTCTTACCTGTACCTTTCAGATCTTTGGAAGGTACATCTAATTAGGGAGACCTAATTCCTATTGAGAACCCTAGTTGTAAGAGAAACTAGGAAATGCAGATTTTAATTTTCCGGCTCTGTAGTATAGGGAGGGACACAGAGAGGAGGTAGGAATGGATGCTGAGCATCAATAAACCTATCCAGTCCATAGACTGAAGAGATGGCCTCTTCTCTCTTCACCTCTGTCTCCTCCCTGAACTGAGTGCTCTGTGGATAAAACTGCCCTTCTCATAACCATACTTTGCCAAAAGGATATCCCTCCTACTTCCCCTGAATCCCAGTTCACTTCTCTCTGCTGCCTATTTACTGTTTTCCAGTGGTTCATAATGCTTCATACTCCCATCAAGTCAAATACCTTCCATAATATTTAAGAGTGATGAGCTTTGTATAAAAAATCCAGAATTCCTAGACAGTAAAATAGTGTTTTACTCCCTCAGATAGCACTTGCTTATTCTCTTTTTATTAAATAAACAATCACGTAAAAGTGCAAACTTGAAATGTCCTTCTTCCCTCACACCATGATTCTCAATTTAATTCCAAATGTCTGATATACAGCTTATAGACTCACAAAAAGACACTAAAGAGAGTCCTGCTTGGTGAATGGGCTGATTAAGACTGCCATATTATTATTTTTTCAGTTGTAATGCACGTACTCCTAGGTGTTATCCAGATGCCTTTACCAAATTGTTGGGGGTTTTTTGCAGTGTCCTTTATATTGGTCATTTGCATATCCAGTGTGACAGTTTCTGCTATCTGCCAAAAAAAAGAAAAAAATTCCTTGGTGAACTTGCTTGCCTAGATAGGCTTGAGAGGATCCTTCACATAGTACAAATATGTGAAGCTTGAGTGTGTTTTAAATTTTTTTAAGTGTTATTTTCATTACAGTTCATGCATATCCCTTTACATAAAAATGACACTTTGTATATTTGAGTGTGGGTCTTGCTCAAGCAAATTATTTGCAGTTCAATTGAGAACAATAACATCATTTTATGGAAATATGTTGGCAAGGAATGAACAAGGAAGGCACAATAACTACACAAATATTCAGGGTGATGTTTCCTGCATATTAGTAATGTTAATTAAATACTAAATGTTATGGACTGTATCCAGACACGTAACTCCCTGCAGCTAAGAAGGACCAGCTTAACCTAATACCCAAAATGCTATCTATAAATAGCAGATGTTTCTATGACTCAAAACCTGGAGTAGCTTTAAGCCGAGGTCACTAGTTAAGATGCCTGCAGAGGCTAAGAAAGGGACCTAAATGAGGAAATTGATGAGGTCAAAAATAAAATACTAGTTGACAGTCTATGTGTTTCAGAAAAAAGTCTGGGTCTTTCCTCTTCCTCAAAAGTGTATGGTAAAGCTGTCTTAGTCCATAGCTATAATATACGTAGCAAGTGAAATAAATTAGTACTCCAGCAACTCTCAGATTCATTGCATTGGGTTCATTTATGTAGCAAATTATACAGTAAGTATCTGAAAATATTCATGTAGACATTTTATTGTCACCATTAGACCATTCAGCTGACCTAATTTTCTGGTCTTATACTTATATTACAATGTTTCTAATTCACCCAATTGAATCAAAGACTATGCTTATTTTGGAGAAAACAGTTTTGAAATCATAGTGACAGCATCTCTTAAATTTCTAAATTAAAGTAATTGAATAAAATTTAAGTCTTAGTCACTTCTCTTATGGGTTAGGATTTAAAGCACTAAATCAAATCAAAGCAACCTATTTCAGTTTTTCTCTGGAGATTTTATGTCTTAAGTGAAAGAAAAAAGTGGTAACAGGTTACCAACATTGTTGCATATTGCAAAAAACACATGCAGTTAAATTGGGTGGTTTATGGCTCCAGATCATCCTAAAGTCATTCAATAATAAATAACCTTAATAGAGAGAAGGCAACGTACAAATGCACTTAGTTTCTTAGGGAGTGATTGATTAAACCAAGAAAACTAGTTCCAAGACAGTTATTTCAATAATGTATGTATGTGGACCCCAATCTGAATTGTTAGGTAGAAAGTAAAGAAAAACTGTCCATATGTTGCTTCAAATGGTTTATTAGCTGCTGCTATGAGCAGCAGTGTTGATTATAATAATTATTTAGGGCTTCAGTTTCTGTCCCCTGAAAGCTTCCCCTGGAATGTGTTTCTAACTTCACTTAAGATGAACATTTTATCTAATTAAACAATCAATGCAGATTGTTTCACAATTGGTAATAAGTGAGAAGATGGCATATTATGGTCACATTTGGCAACCATGAATGAGCCTGGCTTAAATTCCTTGTCCAACGAAACCATCTCCAGCAACATGCATGCTTAGGTATGGCACACATACAAACAATAATATTGAAAAGAAAACCAGAACCAATTGTCTTTTATTGAACTCAGAACCTTAGCTAATACTACAACTTCATTCCCGAGTTAAAGTTGCCAGTATTCAGAACAATTATCACAGGCCATGAATATCCTAAATTAAATAGATAATTGATGTATTTAGCACTCAGTGGATTCCATTATTCAGTGCCTTAAGCTGCCAACTGGGACATGGGACAGTTCATCTGATAATTTTGGTTATCATCATTCAGCCGTGTGAATGTTAAGGATTGAAGCTGGTGGAACAGTTTGGCCCATTTATAGTTTAGGATTTTTTTTTTTAATTCCATAAGTTTCACTTCTAAGGATGTTTCCTCAGGAACTTTGCATAGCTTATGAAAAATTGCTAGACACGTACTAAAAATCAGGATTAAAATAGTTCCATGATTTTTCTTATTAATGATGCTTTATGCAATGAAGCACATCCATTGCTGTGTATGACATCATCCAACAAAACATGTTACATTCTTTGTTTTAATAATACAGCTTATACAGATCTTGTAAGTAGCATACTGGGCACTGAGGGGAATCGAAGCTCAAAATGAATCCACTTTCTGATACTTTTGAGTCATGTCATATGGACTAAAAGCAAGCATGAGTACATCATTCATTGTCTAAACCAGTTCAATTTTGGAGGAAAATTCACACTTACTCCAGGAAAAATGCATAATCTATGGCTTTCCCAGGAAAATAGGGACAGTCTTGTGAAATCGGGAACTTTCTTCCAAAGAATTTAGTGTGTCTCTTTTTCCCTTTGTCACATCTTGTTGATGATGCATGTTGTATTTCTGATGTGACAGCTTTGCTCTTATTACAGCACTCAGATTGTTTCTCAAGTTATGTTGATGATTCTGTGCTATTTCATTTGGCCCCTGTGATAAGAAGCAAACATTAATAGGTGGCTGGTGGGGATTTGGGTTATAGACTGTGACAGTGTGAATGCCAGCATCTCATTCAGCAATCACACTCTCAATTTCATTCTCAGCTGCTTTAGACGCTAATCAACTTAGCTAACTGTTCATTCTCACAGCGCTTCATGACTTTACATGATACTTTATGATTCAGCTTCTCTAAACAGAGCTTCTTAAAGTAACCTCAAACTTGAAAAGGAGGCACAGGGAGAATCTGATCATGTGCTGAATAAGAGCCAAAAAGACTGTAAGATTTGTTTTTTTCTTTTCGGGAAGCTTTGTTACCACAGCACAGATCTTTGTGCAGCCTTCCACTGACTGGGTCCTGAGCAACAAATGTCAATGAGTCATTATGAGTAATACTAGGTGGTGTTTATGCTTTGGCCTCTTTGCTGGCTGTAGGATGGCAGAAATCAGGCCAACAGAGTAATTGCTGTAATGCACTCCCTTTTCATAATATCTGTGCTGAATCTTTGTTGCTTGGCACTTCGGTTTGCATTCCAGCATCCTTTCATGCCAAGCCTGGTGATTACTTTAGGTCCCTGAGCTAAAGGCATAATTATCTCCCAAGAAGTCACTGGGGACTCTTGAGAGGAAGGAGGAAGGTGCAGAGAAAAAAACTAGATGAAGGATTAAGGTGTTTCTTTAGTGATGTAAGTGGGGGATGGCGAGGCAAGACTGAGAATTTACCAAGTGTTTAGAGGGTTGTGGGCCTGAAATTTAAGCCCTGATGTTGACCAAAATTATGGCCAAACATTAAGAATTTAAATAACTACATGTACCTTTAGTTATAGAGAAGCTTTGCCAAATACACAGAGATACCATAATATTTAAATTTAGATATTACTTGGTTTTAGGTCCATCAGAATTATATTTGTCAATCAGTTAATTCACGATTTGTCCTATTTTGAAGAAAGATAGGATTTTCAGAAATCCTCAGAGACCTCTCTCCCTAACAAGAGTGAACAACTCTACTGTTCTTGCCACATCCTTACAGTGTGCTGCTTGATCTAGGAAACAACATCATTAACTAAATGAAAAGGTAGAGCACCTTTGGCCAAGGATAGTAAAGCGGAATTAATTTAGTATCAAAGGAACATCAAAAGGTACCAGAGATAAAGAAAAAAACCCCACATCAGATGAAAAATAAATAAATAAATACATAAATAAATAAATAAATGATGAAATATTAGGTCAGTGTGATTTCATGATTATTGCACAAAAGTAAATAAAAATCCTGTGATTATTTACATTTCTGGCTTGCTGTAGTAGTGTGTCATCTATTACCAGTTCTGTTTATAGAAAACATTGTTTTTGTAAAAACATGTTTGTAATGAAATATAAAATCCAAGAAAAAGGATTTAATTGCAAAATAAACTCGTAAATTCATTACCCTTGGCAGTATTCTCTACTATAGCTTCATGTTTCTCAGAGAAAAAAATGTGGTGGGTCTTTTTATAAATTTTTCTTTTTGTTTTAACAAACCACTTAATGTATTTATCTTCCAGGGCATCGGGGGTAAAAAATCTGGGACCAATCAGTTTCTATTTTACTGTGGGATAATTTATTACTCTGCTAAGTGTTACCTATTTTTTTTCCAGTAAAACAACTAAAAATAGAATTGTTTCTCAAACATTGACATATGTGATCAGGCTAATATAGTAATGTGTGCACTCCTTATTCTGAAATAAATTACTGCAATCCAAAATACAATCTGTGTAAAGCCAGCAGATAGACCCATGTGGCTTTGGGGTGACTGGCTGGGTGTTTGCATTAGAATATACATTGCATTCATAAAGCTTCTTTTCAGAAATGTAATTAGCTGTTTTGTGAACTGGTAAATACAGTATATAACACACTAAGGGGATTTCCGTATAGCCACATTTATTCCCACAAGTCTCTGGGAATCATAAATGGTTGTCTTCTTCTGAAATGGATTAGGACAAATTACATGAGGGCATGATTGTGAATCTGATTAAGGTGGAACACAGTTCATTTTCTTTTACTCCTTTGGGATGACCATGTTTTCGTATAACAACTAGAAGACGAAAAAGCCTTTAGCAAGATGTTTCAGAGGCATGTTTTCATAATGCACATGACAAGAGAATTTTAATGCTTATTCAAAAATTGATCCATACTTTAATTTCTGTATCTAGTCAAGACAAAGCTTGAAGAACAATCTTCTCTAGTATAGAGCACGGTTCGGGTACTGAACTAAGGTGCCATGGATAGCTTGTAAAAAAGGAATTTCCATGCATAATTTCTTCTAGGAGAGTAAAGATTGGTTGAAAAGATTTTTTGTTGATTAGAAATCTTTGAGAAAGAAAGAAAAATCACTTCATAAGTGGTGGTAATACTTTATGGCAATTATAACTCTTCACACTATTTTGTGAAATAAAGGGTCAACATCCAGCATAAGGCAATGCATTTTAACCTCTATTACAAAACAAAGACAGGTGACAAATATTTGACATTGACTAAAACTTGGAAGATGAAGGGTGATTTTTGAGATTGTAATGAAAGGGTAATAAGAGTAAAAAGGGTAATAAATGCATATGACATCATAGTAATGATCTATTTTCTTATAAATTAAAAACAATTAGAACATTTATTAATTGAATACTAATTCAATAATAAAATAAATAATAATTAATAATAATAATTGAAACTATTAATAATTGATGTAAACTATTTTTAAAGTATTGTTAACAAATGTTTCACATATGTGTGTGTTTCTGCTCTTTGATTCTTGGTCTCATTTTGGAATGCTAGATCAGCGACTCACATTTTGCTGCATACCAGAATTACATTTCTAGGGAGCTTTTTAAAACACCTATACTTTGCCACCCTCCAGACTAATTAATCTGAATTTCTAAGAATGTGAGCCAGTATTTGCCATTATTCAAAAAAAAAATAACACTTAATTCCAATGTGCATCCACATTTGGGAACCAGTGCCTAAGACCTCCCTATGATCCAACAACTACAGGAATGGATATTAACAAATGGCTAAAGTTACTTGTAGCAGGCTTATAGCTTTTCAATGTGATGATCATTATTTGATATTTTTTTTCTACTCAGAGAGTTGGTATGCAAGTCCAATAATGGTTTATATTAAATATATGTAGAGTTTAGAAACTACTCATATTATTTAAAATATTTTATCCTCTCCATATTGGCTTGTTATAAAAAAATGTGTTATTTATATATACGAAGTCTGACAATTAAGTTCGCGAACTTGGTTGCAATGATGTTGCTAACCTTCTTGATATCGGTGGGATTACTCATTATGAATTTGTAACAACTTGAAAGACAGTTAACTGAGTTTACTATTTGGAAGTGCTAAAAAGGCTGCACGAAAAAGTTAGACGACCTGAACTTTTCGCCAATAATTCATGGCTCTTGCATCACAACAATGCACCAGCTCACACGGCACTGTCTGTGAGGGAGGTTTTAGCTAGTAAACAAATAACTATATTGGAACACCCTCCCTACTCACCTGATCTGGCTCCCAATGACTTCTTTCTTTACCCAAAGATAAAGGAAATATAGAAACAAAGATATTTTGATGACATTCAGGACATCAAGGGTAATATAACGACAGTTCTGATGGCCGTTCCAGAAAAAGAGTTCTAAAGTTGCTTTGAGGGATGGCCTAGGGACTGGCATCAGTGCATAACTTCCAAAGGGGAGAACTTCAAAGGTGACTGTAGTGATATTTAGCAATGCAGCATGTAGCACTTTTTCTACGATGAGTTTGCAAACTTAATTGTCAGATCGCATACATATATATGTATATATAATTATAGCCATCCATTTTATTAATGTACAGTGATACAATGCAAAATTACAGCTTTGGGGACTAGAATATTCAAAGTCTATTTGTCTAAGCTGACTATAAAATACAGTGCATATAATTAATATATATTAATTATTCCTTACACCTGGCTGGAATCTCCTTAAGGATAGAATTTATGTTTGATTTATGTTAGTAACTTCCATAGACTCAAGCATGCTGCATGAAACATGATAGCCGTTTGATTAAAACTGTTCTATATCACTACTACCAATCCTAATACTAATAATAATGACAAAAATAACAATTTATATCACTGATAACTTACAAAATATCAGGATTTGTGCTAAGTGATTTATGTATATGAATTTTTCAAATATAAAAACATTTTTAATTTTAGTTACCATTTTTTCCCCCCACTTTTTAGGTGAGGTACTTGACCAAAGTTTTCAAAAACTGGAGCTAGGATAGTAACACTGATTTGGAGACAATTACAGACATGTGATTCTCCTTAAGAGGCTACCTTCAGGTCTAACAATCTTGAGTGTTGGCATCTCCACTAGTTTATAATTCCGGGAAGAAAGAACTGATTGCCCTAGTTTGGCTAAGGTGATCACTCTTTAGACCAATGACAATGTCAAGGAAAGGAAGATACTGAAGTCTCCATCTGCTCGGTATCCCCTCTGTCTTCTTTTGGTCACAGCATCTCGATATTATAATGAGGAAGCAGCCTTTACAACTCTCAGTTCATGTCTCAATTCCTAAGGTAGACATTTAGTGAATTAATGTCAATCCCAGGAAATTTGCTAAAAATCTTAGGATCGTTGTGTTCTCTGTCAGCTGTAGCTGCCAGTAGCCAATATTAGGGCAGATCCAATCCAAGAGCAAAGCCAACATGGAAATGAAAACAAACAAACAAAATTCCTATAAGTGTTGCTTGAGTACTTGGCTCTAGCCATACCTGGACTTATAAGAGAATTTTTGCCAAACTGACTTTGGTTTCTGTCACTAGCAATCAAAAGATGATGAGTGTGGTAGATATGCAGGTGTATTGTCCATCTTTAGGGAGTGTGGGCAGCAGGCAGCCTCCAGTTGACAGCTCTACAAGGTCTGCCTCAGCTTCAAAGAGCTGCCTTTCCCAAGGTCATGCTCTGCCCAAGGCAGCCCAGATGCTATGATTAAGCAGAGTGGAAGTAGTAGGCTAAGGTATTTTGGCCCAACATGGGACATTCTGACAGTCAATACTCACTCCAGAGCTTGCTCACCAGTTGGCAAACATGTCACATCTTTTCACCGTTCAGTGTTTCCTGTATGCAACGCTGTTTGCTTCCTTCCCCTTAACTTTACAGAGGTTAATCTCTAATAAAAATCTGATGCTTCAAGCTCTCAGTGTCTGCTTCCAAAAAACAAATTCTGCAATAATTAGTAGTATAGAAGTCTCCAAAGAAACATAGAAAAATGAGGATACACTTTTAAGTTAAAAAGCAGCATATAGATTTGTAGTAATGAGTGAAATGAGAATGAGAACAACAAGCAATATAGACAAAAAATATAGATGTATCAGGCTGGTGACTTTCTAAAGTTATATCATTGTTTATGTACTAGAACATGTTTTAGAAATACGACATCCTAAAGATTTCCATAGTAGTCTAAGCAATCAAGAATTGCCAAAGAATAAATAAACTTATATTTCCTGTATTTCAAAAATTTATAGACTCTTACTGAAATTTAGAAATTGGAAATACAATGGAAGTATTTGCTTAATAAATTGATAGCTTATTTTCTGAACTTTAGTGTTTGAATATTCAAATAAGTATAGGATGCATTTAGTGTTTAAGAGGAAAGGATAGACTTTATATTTTTCAATTATAGTTGACATTCAATATTATTTTATATTATTATAGTTTAAGGTATACAGCATAGCACCTAGACATTATTGTAATTTATTCAGTGATCTCCCCAATTAGTCTAGTGCCCACCTGGCACTATACATAGTTGTTGCACCATTATTAACTATATTCCCTATGCTGTACTTTACATCCCTGTAAATAAGGCTAATTAGTAATGGGGCACTCGTGATAAGAACTCCAGTGAAAAATGAAACAAAGTGATAAGAAGAAAGTTGGTGCAAGATACTGACCCAAGGAATTCTAGAACACATCAATGGGTTTTACTGGGTTTTAAAAATATGATTTAAAATAAACTGAGCTGAACTTTATGGTTATATTCCCTTTAATGCCTTCAGAAGTCCCTGTATGTGCTTTTCCAAAGTTTAATCCCACAGTTTGAGAATAATAAAAAAGTAAAGGTAAAGCAAGAGCCATTATTTCTAAAAGGGTGTTTATGTCTACTTTATTTTTTATGTGTGCTTCCAGTAGTTGCTTTCACTGTGTACCCAGAAGAACATGCAATAACAGCATTCTCTTAGCAGACACCATAGTCACTGACTCTTAGCAGATACCATAGTCACTGAGGTTACTTTTCTATCTAAAAATCAACCGAGACTTTTATGTCTTATTTCACAGATGTTTTCAAAGAGGAGAGGTCCCCTTTTCTTCCCCCTTTTTCTTTTACTAGTTGCCTCTGTACAAATGTCTCACAACTTTCTGAAATACATACTGTTTATTGGGGGTTCTTCTTCTTCATTAGTAAAAATGTTGAGCACAGTAGACATATTTTATAAATTTTGCAGTTTATGAAAAGAAGATAATAAGCAGAAAATTATACAAAATGTGGATAGTATTCAGAAAATGTAAGTGTTAAAATATTGATTTGCTCCCCATTATCTGAACTCTACCTATCATTTTCAGTATAGTCCCCAAGTCCTACAATATTTAAAAAGATGCTTCACTAATTGCAGAGCTGAATTCTATGTATCTTTAATCATTTAACCAAATGCTCATGTTTGATGGTGACAAAATGAAAGTTAATGATCCCAGGACACTTTAACATATGAACGCGGCTTTTGTCACTTTCTTGGGTCAATAAAAAAAATACACAAGGACTAAAGGAGAACCATTGTTAAAGTACTAGCAGTTATATTTTTGTTTAATTTAAATAAACAAAAAGAAAAACCAAAAACTTTGACAAGAAAGATAGCCATTAAATATCAAATTACTTAGACCCATGGAATTCATAAGACAAGTGAAAGTTCCTATCTCCACAGTATATTTCAATGTGTCAGTTTCTCATCATTTTGTAATTTCATCCCACTATTTATACTGCTTTAGAAAGATAAAAGTTAATTAATTTTTTCTTTTTTCAATTTTATACAAGTTATTGATGCTGGTATTCACTTATGACTGGGGGGCACGTATTCGTTTATTGATCTCATTGAAGTTGCAATTGTCACTGAGAATGATAGTAAAAAAATGTGAAATCTTCACAAAAGTTCTCTGGAGAACAACAGTTTGGTTTATTTTATTTTTTTTTTTAAAGATTTTTATTGGGTAATTGGGGGATTGGGAACAGTGATGGGGAATTGGGGGAAGGGGAACAGACAAGTTGCTGTCGTTTTGTTCTTCAGTCTAGTTGTGGAGGATGTTGCTTCACTGGCCCAAGTTGGCACCATCATTGCGCTCTTCCCGGGCGAGGCAGATCAGTCTCTGGCTTCTGGACGGCCGCTCACTGCGGCTGCTGGCCGCTCACTGCGGCTGCTGGCCGCTCACGCTGGCTGCTGGCTACATACGGTAGCCCATGGCAACCCACTGCCACAGGGACTGCAGCCTACGCTGTCGCCAGCGACTCACGGCAGCCCAGCTCCAGGTTGAACTGTTGTTCAGCATCTTAGCTGTAGAGGGCAGTGTCACTGGCCCTCATATGTGGGATCCGAACCGGGGCCCTCTGGCATCCCAAGCGAGTTCTTAACTATCGCGCCACTCGGCCGGCCCTGGAGAACAACAGTTTAATGATTGATGCCTTTGCTTTTTCTCCTGAATAGTATAATGAAGGCCAAAGGGAAAATATTCATGCCTAGAATTTTTGCATCTCACTTTTTCTTGGAAAATCATACCTTCTGAATAATGAAAAGGCAAAGAGCAAGGGGGAAAAGGTCATAAGGTCATCTGATTTTAAGTAGAATGTGGATGTAACAAAGCTAACGCTCCTTTGGCACTTTCAGTTTCAAAATTTCAGCAAGCAGCAATAGATTCTTATCCGAAAAGTTGGTAGCATGATTAAATAACTACATCTCTTTTATTGTGGAGAAATGAATTAGAGGTTTTGCTTATGACAGCTCTCAATAATGAAGTACAAAGAGGCTTTACTAGTCTACAGAGTACAATGTAGGGTTCGTGTGTGATGGGAAATCAATGATATGGGGGGTACTCTGTTTCTCCTATAGAGTGACTTTTGTTTGCTTTCCATGTGATGTATTTATTTATTTAATTAATTTAATTTTTATATTACCCGTGTATTCACATTACATATATAACTCCATTAATGTCTTTAATTCACACAGCTTTTCTCCGGGGCTTGCAAGACTCAGAGTCTTGCCTGTCTCCCTTGTTTTACTAAGTTTTTTTTCTGGTTGTTCTATTTCTAGCCAGTCATATAGGAGCATTCACAATTACCTTAAAAATATATGTTCCAAAGATTTCTACACTCAGCCTTCTTATCTTTTAGCTACATAATTCCCCCTGAAAATCTTATTTTTTTCTGTAGCTTAAAATAGTGCCTCTCAATTCTTAGCCTCTAAGTCTTTCTTCTGAGTTCCAAGCCCAAACACTTAACCTACTGGATATCTCCATGTGAAGGTCTTAGATAGCTCAGGTTCAATATAGAGGAGCCAAACTGATCTGCACCTCCACCCCTATGCTCTGCCATCAAATCTGTTTCATCCATCTCACTGAATGGCATAAATATCCATTAAGATGTCCAAGTAGAATACTGGTAGGCATAAATTATTATTTATTCTCCTTTAATGTCCACATTAAATCAGTGATACACATATGTGGATTCAATCTTTCTAATATGTCCCAAACCTATCCTCTGCCATCTCCATGGCCACTGGATTACACAACGGCCTCCTAATTGTTCTTCCTCAATTCAGTCCCTATCTTCCTCCACTCCTTTCTCTATTCTGCCAAGATGTTTGTTTGGTCTAAAATGAATTTTCTTCTTTATTTGGCTACTTAGAACTTTTAAATGACTGTCCTTTTATTTTTTCTTCTTTTCTTTTCTTTCATTTTTTATTCTTTTTTGTTTGTTTTTGTTTTTGTTTTATTTTTGTTTGTTTGTTTTTTTCTTTTGGTTTGGAATCCCTGAAACCCTAGACTGGCATACAAGCTCTTTTATGATCTGAGTCCTGTACCCTTAGTTCCCAGGACATGCCAGAGAGTATTGAAGTTCTGAAACTTTGTTCTCTTTCTTTTGTGTGTGTGAAACACCCCTTCACTTTACCACCATCCCCCAGTACCGTTCTTCTTACTCATGCTTCAAAATCAGTTCACATTTGATTTCTTCCAGGAATCTACAACTAATCCCCAGGCAGAGTGGGTCACTCGGGGCATTGTGATTCTATAACACACTATGCCTACCTCCCTTCTAGTGCCTATCCCTCTTTTCACTGGGATGGCTTAATTTCCTGACTCCTCACAAGACTGTGGGTTCTATGGAAAATAAATTGTCTTTTTTTTTAATTTGAATATCCATTACCTGATATAATGACTAGTATATACTGATCATATAATAAATATTCCAATAAAGGTATGCTCTTTTCTATAGAATACAGCTACATATCTTAAGTGGGTAATACTCTATAAAAGTATGGATAACTTAAATGGTTTAAATGGTATGTACCAGAAGTACAAGCATAGTGTACATCCAGAGCAGTACTATGCTAATGTAAAATGCAAAATAAGACATCTATTTAGAAAAAATGTTTCACTTTTTAACAATCAAAAGTGCTTTAAGACAATAGGTTTTCTTCCTATTCATGAAGTGAATGAATAATTTAAGCCTGACATGAGGACACAGGGAAAATGGTTTGGAATGAAGATCTGCTGCTTATATTAAAAGAGGTGGCAAAGAGGTTTCAATTTATAAAACACAAATGAACTCAAGAGAAAGCCACTAGGTGAATTTATTTTTACCTTTTTATTTTAATCTAGTTGCCTTAAAGCTATGTTAAATATACAATCAATCTTTTCAGGTACACTTCCAATTTCAAGTATTTTTTTTAAATCGATATTTTTATGTTCAGAAAATGTGATCATTTATTATAGATTTTTAAGTGATATATATATATATATATTATATATATATATTCTATAACATTGATATTTTCGGTAGTCTTTGGTAAAGAATATCATTATATTGACAAGTTTGCTAATAACTTATTAATTTTACTAATGAATTACTAATTTTACTAATTGTAACTATGATTTCCTGGAAGAAGAACTATAAATTGAAGCATTTATAAATACAAGAATCTTCTTAAAGATTCTAAACAGAAATAAATTATTGTACTTTAAAGATACTCTCTATTTATTATTATTGAAAACTTAAATCCATGGCATTTCAAAAGCATATTTTGTTCTTTCAAGTACTTATAACTTTTTTTGTAGAAAATAATTTCAAAATCTTCCTTTCTAAAATTTCAAGAGAGCATTATTTTACTACATGTAATAAACATATTTGACTTAAGTATTTTTTTCTTTTTTTGTTATTAGTTTCAGGTGTACAAAACAATGTAATAGCTATACATTTCAGCCCTCACAAAGTGAAAAATCCCCTCCTCCAATCTATTGCCCCTCTGAGGTGGTATATATCTATTACAATTCCATTGACTATATTCCCTATTGACTTTAAGTATTAATCGATCTTGGACGTGTGGGAATTTATATATGCAACTATTACGCTGATACAGTCCTTCATATCAGAGTAAAGGCACTCTATGTGTTATTTACATGAAACACTCCATTAAACTCATTGAAATTCTCTTTTTTCCACATTCAAATTATGGAAGTTCATTCTTATCTACTACTTGCCCTTTTCTGAAGAAGAATAAAAAAAGTACACAAATTCAGTAAGAAAGAAGAAAGCCCTTTCAAATGTTATGCTTTCTTAAAAATTCTAGTGGATGTGGTTGGCAAATCGAATTTTGGTATTATATCTATAAAAAAGGGAACAATCGCTGGTATTCGTGAATTGTTTCACTAGTTTGTATGTTGCTGTGACACCAAGTACGTAATGACGCTGAGTCTCAATTCATTGGCCATAATGTGAGAAAATATAGAAATGAATGGAAAGTGATTTCTCAAGCCGTTCTGTCATGGCAGTTCCTTCTGGTATGATTTAGGAAACTATAGGCAGTAGAAAAGCCTCCCTTTTAAATGTCAAATACAAGATTCATTTCTGTACTGCTTTAATCCAAATGTCAGAGTTCTGAGCTGAACCATCAATCTCACCAGAACTTTCCAAGCTTTACGCATCAAAACTGCTGTTCTTTAAGAGAGAAATCCTGATTTCTGGGAATACCCAGTATTCAATTTGCATGATGCTGAGAAATGCATCTATCAAGAAGCCGGATATGTTCGACATCTTGTGTGTACGTATGACCACTCAGAAGTGGGGTTAGAGAGTAGCCTAATCTCATCATGAGAGCGACTGAACTAAATTAAGAGTATTTCCTTCTAGAATGGAAAAATAATCATTTTTTTAGGGACTTTTGTCTTTCTTATTTATTTTCCTACACTTTGTTTCCTCCATATGCAACTGTGTTCTTTTTTCCTCTCCCTGAAGCCATTTACACTTGTCAAGGTAAAGTGACCAAGGTTAGCTTTTCACAGTTTAAACGCCCGCATGGAGTTCATTGTGGAGCCCACAGGGCATGTCGGACTCAAGTTCGCAGCGAGAGGCGCAGTGAGGCAAAGCCCTCGACCTCCAAAACCACAGGGACCAGAAAATAAACATGAGACATCTGAATAGACAGAAAAAGGAAAGACGAACAACAAACCAAGTGGACAAAGAAAGATATGAATAGCATACCAATATATCCAAATAACTTTTGTTACGTGTTTTCCAATTCAATTAACATAGAAAAAATTTTACAGTGTTCTGAAACTAGACTATCCCTTTGAATGTATGGAGACTTACAAGGTAACCCTCAGACTGCACACTGAATTATTAAGTCCCCAGGCAGCATATGCAGCTCAGGTCTACCCTGCTCAATTGAGAGATGCCTTACATGACTGCAGAGAAGCAAGGAAAGTGACTAAAGGTTTAGGATTCAATGGATAAGTGCCAGCGGAACACAGACCATTGGCAACAAGGATGTTCTTCCTGGGGAAGAGGCTCTTTCAAAGATAATTTGTTTTAGATGTCTATACTAAGAACCTTTTCCTATATATATTCACAATAAAAAATAAAATATTAAATAAATACATACATACATAAATAAACAAATAAATAAAATTCTGTGATCATGAGTATATGGAAAATCCATTTAAATGGGATTTATTAAATTTGAAAAAAGTAAGCTTTAATTCTGTTATAATATGTGAAGAAATTATTTACAGAATAACGGTTATGTCTTCATTTTCTTGAAATTCAGGGGTGGCCTTAAGAGAACTATATGAGTATTTAAAAAAATAAATTAATGTTCTGAAATCTACTTTCTCTGGATAGTCTGAGTACTCATCAAAAGGGCAATTTTGTCTTTAGTGGGTATGTGGGAGTATGTATAATAGATATCTGACATGGAAACAAGCATCCCTCCTTTAGTTCCTTCCTTTATTTTCCTGTTGGTGCACAATGTGGATCTCAGCTCTGTGGGCACTGAGTTGGTACAGATGTAGAGAACTGAAAGAGTTCTTTTTCACTGAAGCTGATAGCATCCTAAGCACCAAAGTGGCTTCGGATGGTGCACAGGAAAGGATGGGCATGGTTTGTTAAGGTGAGTGCAAGGTGAATAGATTACCCAGAGCCCAGCAGGAATTCACAGCTGTTCAAGCCAAAAGACTGAGAATGGAGATGTTTTGGCACAACATAGATGGCTCCATTCATGAGACTCTAAGCTTTGTGAGACCAGAGGACTGTCCTATCCATCATGACATCCTGATCATGATAGATAGAGCTTCACATAGATCAGACACTCACTGCGTGTTTGTTGAATTAAATAATTACATCATCAATGATGACTTCTCCAAGTCTGCCAAGAGAAAATATTTGGTCTATTTCTAGAACTTGGAGAAAGAAATATGTAATAATGGTTATCTCTTAATTTTTGATGGAGGTTATGCTAACTGGAGGAAATAGCTATTCTAGTAAGTGGTATCTGATGAGAATGAAGTGTTCTCAAAGCAATTTTAAGGAGGATGCTAATATCTGTTTCTGCGCACAAAATACTTCTAACACCAAAATGTGTGGGGATTTTTTTCCCACACCAATCAATTCTCCAACTCCCTGGATACCAACTGAGTGTCCTACAATTCAGTTCAGTTCTGACACTAACTACCCAGAATTAGTGCAAACCCCACAGGATAAGGGCTCAGTCCCACAAGACTGCCCCTACTTCAAGTGCTCAGGCCTCCCTTACTTCTGACCGACCACCTATAAATCAGCGTTCCCATGACCCTTTCCTGGGGTTCGATAATTTGCTAGGAAAGCTCACAGAACTCAGGGAAATAGTTTAATTACCTTTACTGGTTTATTAAAAGGATACAAACAAGGAAAAACCAAATGGAAGTGATTCATAAGGCAAGGTATAGGGCAAGAATAGATGCAGAGTTTCCATACTCTCTATGGTTGCATCACTCTCCAAACACTGTTTACACTTTAGAAAAAAAAATTGGGACAGTATGGAATAGAGATATGCTCATATTATATAATATAATATAATCTTAGATTATAACCATGAGTTTATGTGTCTTACCTCCTTACTACATTATCTAGGCACTTAGGGTACAGAATGGGCAATACGTTTTACTTCTCTGTGTAACTGCTCAGCATTGAGCAGAGTTCTGACCAACCATAGGTGCTGAATGAATATTTGTTGGATGCAACTGAGTATCTGTGCTGTGTTACATTAGAAGTGAAACAAGGGCAATAAGAAAAGAGTATGGAAGTGTAAACTCCTCCCCAATTTCCATTATTTAGGGACTAATTATCATGTTCCTCTTGATGCCGGGTACTTCCTATGCCTAACTCATTTCACTGTTCATTAACACCTCCACCACACCAGAGGGTAGATAAGAGTTAATAAAGTGATTATAAGTGATCATATGCAAATTAGCCATGCTGATTTGGTAGGCAGGTAGTTTGCAATTCTTGATTAATAGGAGGCTTTGGGATTATCTTGGAAGTTTCACTGCTATGCAACCCCCTGTTGGTGAACATATCCACTCAAGAATATAGATTGGTTTACAAGGCTTTGGAATAAAAATCGGCATCCACTGTCTGTCCAGCCACCTGAGCTGTGATAGGTGCTGGCATACCAGAGAAAATAGATTTAGGAGAACTTGGCCGGATGGAAAAGGCCTTGAAGCAAAATTTGTAATCTGATTGGCAAGCAGTTTAATAAAGCAGAAGTGGCATTATGTGTGTGTTCTATGTGATACTACAGTAGAATCCCGATGTCAGCATTTGTACAGCTGCAGCCTGTTAATTGTGAAAGCAGGAGGACAACCTGAAGGGTCATTACTGTAATTTAAATGGGGAGAAACACTTAGATTGAAAACCTCTACATCAGCAAAAGAGTAAAGAGTAGAATTTGGAATGTGAGGTTCACCTGGTGATATATAGACATACTATTTGTGTAATCATACTGATGATGGGAAACTGGGTTGGGGGACAGGTTGACAAAAAGAAAAGAAGTCAGTGAGAGACCAAGTCCTTTACAAGTCCAATCTAAAACCAGTTGTTGGATAAAACCAATAAAACAAGAAGACAAAATTTAAGAACTGATGTTATTGAAGGAATCACCAAGTCCAGGGATCTAGATTTGGCTAGACATAAGAAGCAATTGGGAAGCTCTTTTAAATAAGATCTCTGAGGCCCTATTCCCAGCGTTTTTATGTAGCATGCATGGATAATGGTAAAGACATCTGTATGTTTATGTCTATAGAGCTATATCCATTATCTTCATATTTTCTGTAAATAGAAGATAGAAAGATAGATAGGTTTATCTATCTATATTTTCTATGTATCATCTCTATCATCTATCTATCTATCTATCTATCTATCTATCTATCTATCTATCTATCTATCTATCTATCTATCTATCATCTCTATGTTCTGGAAGATCTCCTGAAAAGTCTGATTCCCAGTATTGGGAAACACTGATGAATATGATTTCTGGTTTTAATTATAAGATAACTATGATCCAGAAAGATTGTATTAGAGGAAAGTTATTTTCTGATCTAACAAGATGATCTAAGTCTTTTGATTCTCAGTTCAGCATCCCAGTTTTTATTCCATGAATGAAAAGGAGATAGAGGTATGAAAGAAAAATTAAGAAGATATTCAGGTAAAATAAAATGGAATTTGGATATCATAAACAATCAAAAAGTCATTTCTTTCAATAAGTGAATCATCTGAAAAATATTAGAAGACCAAATTTTAAAAATGTTTTAATTCCAAAGACATCAGTGCACAGAATACAAAGAAGTAGCATGTGGGGAAAAGCTGAATTCTCAGTCAGGTACTATAAAGTAGCAAATACTTTTGTCAATGCATCATGGCCCAGAACCTAAATCTTAGCTTTGTAGAACCAGAGGCAAGTGTTTTGTTTGTTTGCTTTTTAGTTTTTTTCAGTTACAGTTAACATTTAATATTATATTAGTTTAAGGTGCATAACATAGTGATTAGACATTTATAGAACTTAGAAAGTAATCACCCCAATGAATCTAGTACCCACCTGGCATCAAACATAGTTATTATAATATTATTGACTATATTATCAATGATGTACTTTATATATCCAGCAATTCCACTTCTGGGTATTTATTCAAAGAAATCCAAAGCACTAATTCAAAAAGATATATGCATCTCCAATGTTTGTTGCAGCATTATTTATTATAGCCAATATGGAAGCAATCTAAGTGTCCATCGATAGTTGATTAGATAGAGATGTGGTAGAAATATACAATGGAATGTTAGCTATAGAAAAAGAATGTTTGCTTGTTTTTTTGTCTTTTTTTTTAATATCTCAGGCACAAGTGACCAGATTTACACTAACTGAGAGCTGTAACTATAACCCAGATTCCCAAATTTTTAGTTTAAAATGAGAAAGAAATAAGACTAGTAAATAATGTTTGCTTCAGTGGTATGGAGTTTCTTCTTGAAATCAGTCACGTTGAGCTGTTATAAGCATTATTTTGCTTTGTGGATGTAAAATCAAAAGAGAAACAGATATAAACCTATCAAAGTGTCACCTGGCTGAAGTTCCTAGAAGTCTCCTTCACCTTCACCTGGTGGTGTTGAGTAAGGGAATGGGACATGTAGGTTTTTGGGATACTCCTAGGCAGGAATAGTGAAGGAAAAAAAAAATGAGTAACTTGTCTTTTAGTTCCCTCCCTTTTAAATTTTAGCTTCTTGCTCTTAACATAATGCTTTCAAGGCTAAGTCAATGTTGTAACATGTTTTAGTACTTCATTCCTTGTATTGCCAAATAGTATTTTATCATATAGATACACTACATTTGTTTACTCATTTGTCAATTGATGGATATTTGAATTCTTTTCACTTTCGGGATGTTATAAACAACACTACCATAAATATTCATGTAAAAATCCTTGTGTGAATATATTTTTAATCATTCTTAGGTGCCTAGCTAGGGGTAGAGTTGCTCAGTCATGTGTTAACTTTATATTTACCATTTTGAGAAACTACTAAAGTGTTTTCAAAAGTGGCTGCTCCATTTTACATTCCAACCAGCAATATCCTTCACAACACTTGTCACTCTTTGATTATAGCCAACTTAGTGAATGTGAAACAATATCTCATTGTGGTTTTGGTTTGCGTTTCCCCAGTGACTAATGATCTTTAGTATCGTCATATGTCTGTTGTCTGCTTGTACATCTCCTTCAGATAAATGTCTATTCAAATTATTTTTCAAATTTTGAAATTGGATATATATCTTATTGTTAGTTGGAAGAGTTCTTTATATATTCTGGAAATAGGCACCTTATTGTATAAATGTTTTGCAAATATTTCCTCCTAATCTGAAGCTTATTTTATTATTTTTAAATTTTGACCATTATAGCACAAATTGTTGGAATTTTAATAAAGTTCAATGAATGAATTTCTTGTATGCCTTGTGTTTTGATGTCATGTATAACAATATTTTGCCTAACCCAAGATCATGAGAATTTTTCTGTTTTCTTATGGTTGTAGCTCTGATAAGATTCATTTGGACTTAGCTCTTTATTTGATGTGAGATAAGGATCAAAATTTATCTCTTTGAATATGGTTATGTAGTTATCCCAGCACTACTTGTTGAAAACACTCTCCTTGCAGTGAATGGTTTTGGAACCTTGTTGAAATCAGTTGACCATAAATGAAGGGTCGATTTCTGGACTTTGGATTCTATTCATTGATATGTATTTCTATCCTTTTATAAGTATCACATTGTCTTGACTACTCTAGCTTTGTAGTAAGTGTTGAAATTGGGAGGTGCAATTTAAGTTCTCTAAATTTGTTATTCTTTTCCAAGTCTGTTTTGGCTATTCTGGGTCTTCTACATTTTTATACAAATTTTAGAATGAGCTTTTCGATTATGCAAAATAAGCAGCTATTTATTGGTGATAGGGTATCCATTGAATCTGTATAGCAATTTTGGGTGGATTGCCCATTAACAGTATTATGTCTTCTAATTCATGAGCCCAGAATATCTTTCTATTTTTATTTAGATTTTTCTTTAATTTCTGTTGATAATGTTTTGCAGTTTTTTAGCTGGCAAGTCTGACACTTCTTTTGTCAAATTGAATCCTCAGTATTTTATTTTACTTTATTTTTTATGATACTGTGAAGTTGTTTCTTAATTGCATTTGTGGATTATCTATTGTTAGTGTATAAAAATTAATTTGAGTTTTGGGTATTGATACTACAACCTTGCTGAACTCATTTATTAGTTCTAGCAATGTTTTAATGGATTCCTTAGGATGTTTACATAGATTATATAGATCATTTCTTGTGCAAATAAAGATAGGTTTACATCTTCCTTTCTGATGCGATACCTTTTATTTCTTTTACTCACTAATTGCCCTGAGAGACCCTTCAATACAATGCTGAATAGAAGTGGGAAGAAAACATACTTGCCCTGTTCCTAATCTTAGGAGGAAAACCTTCATTTCTTCACTAAAAAAATATGATATTAGATGAAGGATTTTGGGGCATTCGTCAAAGTGCCTTATACATATTATTTATTTTAACCTTCATACCAGCAATATGAGTAAATTGCTACTAGTATTTCTTATAGGTCAGAAAACTATCACATTGGTTAGTATGTTTTGAAACAGAATTTAAATTATACAATCTAATACCAGAATCCACTTCATGCACCTCTATATGGTCTCAATAATAATTAGTTGAATTACATTGACAGAAAATATAATTAGCTTTACCTTTAAAAAACTGATTTATAAATTCTACTGAATTGTGCATGAATTTTATAATGTAATGATTTACTGAATGTAAACTATAAACAGCTGACTGATTTTCCTATTTCAAAAATTTTAAAGTGTTATGATAATGGATAAAATAATAATAATGATAAAGAAAATATAATTCAAAATTCAAAACCACCTATAAGAACCTAGTGCTCATTCTCTGTGTGACTTTGTATACATAAATATATATATATATATATATATATTTCTTAATATTCTAAGGCTCCTCTCCCTCTGAATGTTTGGTATGATTTCCATAGTGTCTTTCAGCTTTAACACCATATAATTTCATAAAATTTGATGTAAAGAAATTATTACAGTAAAAAAATCATGAATTTAAAATTTTCAGTTCTTGAGATATATAGGCTCACACTACCCATTTAAGTCTGTGCAGAGTAAATATTTTATATCAAAGAGATAATACGATTTCAGGGATCTATTGGGTATACTAAAGATAAGCAGAGCAATTTTCCCCTTGATATCTTGATCATGAGACCAGCTTTCTTCATTCTCTGTTAGGCCATGATCCTTCTTTTATATTTCTTTGAGTTGAAGTTAAAACAGAAATAAGTGAATAAAGATGGAAGGAAAGTCTAGACATTTCTTACATACTGTGGCTGGATTCTAAAGAAAAAAATAATGTGTAATATTTGAGTTACTACTGATATGCCTACTAAACTTTAATTACATATTTAAAATATGTAGATGTTAAACATTGGAATTTTTAATATTCACTATAAGTGAAAATCAAGACATTTAGGTATCAGCAAAAAAGTAATTTTTAATTACTAAACTAGAATCTGCCTATAGTAATGCTGTCTTAACTGTTTCAATTGCATTACCATCTCTAGTTTCACTTTATTGAATGCTGAACGAGTAGTTTCTTTTAGTACCTTATCAATAGGAGGATAGACAAACTTACACATCAAGCAAAACTTTAAAAATTAGTCAGTTCGGTGATAAAAGAGACAAACAAAAATAAGTTAATCAGAATAAACTTTATTTTGTAAAAAAAAAATCAATATTTTAAAATCTTCCTGGTGCCAGTTATAGAGTTAAGGGTTACATTAAATTGCTCATGTGACCCATGCTAACCTTAGGTATAATTAAAAGACTAACTTTTAATTATTTCTTAGGTAAGCTATTAGTTCTTAAAATATTTCTGAGCAAATGAATGAATATAGAAGCTACCATTTGCCCTCTCCTTTAATAGAAAATAACCAAAGTATACATAGTCTGATTGTGCTTTCCAAAACTTCATTTGCCCACTTTGAACAAGATTGAGAAAAATAAATATGCAAATAAATCCAAATTAATATCTCAAGGGCAGGCTAAAAGTTTTCACAGTTAAAATTAGATTTTCTTGAAATAAATTCCAATGAAAAATTTCATATTGGAAAATCTAAAAAAGCTTTACTTGAAATAAATTTTAATAAAAATTTTATTTTGGAAAATAAGAATCCTTATTGTGTTCTTTGGGAAATGTTTAGGTCTTTAGGTACAGAAAATAAAGGGTCACATTGAAAAGGATATGAAGACAATAAGGTAATGTAGTAGATGACAAGAACAAAAGCAGTTAATTCTTCTGTTTTCCACCTCTAACAGGCAAGCTAATCAGTTGTAATTAAGAGGCAAAGTAGCAGTCTAATAAACTGCACTTGTCACCAGTTGTCATCTTAGTGATCAATTCACACCTCCATCACAATGACAGTAACCCTTAAAGTACTCTAATAACCTCACTCCTTGGAGCAGTGGAGGATTAGGAAATGGATAATGGATTGTTAAGGCTCTAATGAAGTGGACGGTATGGAGATGAAACCTCTCAGCTGGGGAGGTTCAGGGTGGTAAGGGGTGGATGGAGGCTTGCAAGAGTAAACTTTAATTAAGGTTTTTGTTAAATTTAGTTTCCTACATTTGAATAAATAAGGTTAATTTTAGAGGTATCAGACTGTTCTTCCTACAGTGTTTACTCTTATTCTATTTTGCTTTTCTGACATTCATAAATTTTTTTTTCTTTGGTTTTTCCTTACCCTGAGCTTTTTTTTCTTTGATAAATTACATGTAGAAGTATATTTTCATTTTAACTTCTTTCATTTGCTTTTAAATATTTGTTTTCTCCTAGTTATTTATGTAAAATGTACATATTATAAGGAAATATGGAATCAATGCTTTCTTTTTACCACTTAGATTAATTTTATGCATGAACATCAAACAATAATAAAAGTAGTTGTATTTTGTATCTATCTTATGTCACATCATTTGCTGACTACAAGAGGCAACAGGGCCTTATATAAATAGAAGAAATATAAGCAATTTTCACATGTGGTTTATAGAATAAGCCAAAGCAACTGTTGAATACTTTTGCCACCTTGGCTAGTTTGTAAAGGTTATTCTTTAAATAGCCAATATTAATGCATTTTTAAAATGTTTTAAACAATTTGTTTCCCAGCACTTGCAAGTAAAACAATGAATTTTATGATGGGAGCTAAATATCCATCACTCAGGTACACATAAAGCTGTGTGGATGGCTGCTACCATCTTTCCTTGCTAACATGACAGGGTGTATACTATTAATATTACTGAATCAGGCTACAAGGAATAGAATCAGTCAGCCAATCTAATCCTTTGCTTTGGGCTGTATCATATCAACATGGCCCTAGACCAGGGAAACTCCATATTGTTTTTAAAATAAATGTTATCATCTCTTTTTGTTATATAGTCCAACAGTCAATAATTCTCCATCTTTCATTAATCTGAGACTAGGGGTTATTTATATGTACATACTTATTACTTTACATATAGTCATTTCAGCAGAATACATTATTCGTTTGGTTGAATCGAAACCACTGCAGCTTCAAATGTAAGCTGTTTAACTCAGGGTTTTTTGCTTGTTTGTTGTTCTAAACAGAAACACTATACATGAATTCACTAGACACTATGTTATAGCCAGAGGACTTGACATGTATTACAGCTTATGAAAGATTTTAGAACTCTACTAAGACTTTGGTAATATCATATTTGGGAGTACAGATGATAACATTTTTTTTTTTGGTGAAAGTTCACTCTTATTATCCAAATAGAGCTTAAACTGTTCTACTATGTAAATAAGAGTGATCCCTTATTTTTCTGACTCAGCTTCTCACTGAGTAGTTGGATAATAGTTGTCTATTCAAAATATGAGTAGATTAAAGGCAGAGGATAATAGATATAGTATTCAGGTGTTTTATTTATTTTTTTAGATTGAACCAAATTTAAAAAAAAAAAGAATTAGGAACACAAGAATCTGTACCTCAGAAATCAAGAGTCATTAATTTCCATTGTTCACAAAAATGTCAGTGGGGTGTGACAGAATCTGTGTATCCATTATCAATCCTATTAGGACTAATAAGACCTAATTTTTTTCCCTAAAATCAAATTCATGGGGCAAATGGTTTTGTCTTGATGAGCTTCTCTTTTAAATTTAGTTATTTTTAAAATTCTGTGTGGAGTAAGAATGTTTCCCACCACCCAAACGCCCCCTTTATTCTTTTCACCAGAACCCACTTAAGGAGTACCATACATGTATAATATTAAAAGAACAAGGTCAACATCTCACCAGCTTTTATTTATTTATTATTCTTTTGTGTTCAACAGATTGTTGTCTACACAATGGCAAACTTGAGGAACATGAGCTCTGCTTCCTTTTAAGATGTCTTGCTGTGAAATATTAGAATAGCAAAAGGCTAATATATGCATCCACGGGGCAGAGGGGGCCATTTCAGCCCCCACTTTACACCGCAGTAATCAATTCATTGGTTTAAAAAAAAAAAAGAAAAAGAAAGAAGCCTGCTTTTTCCTTGTCCAGCTGCAGCAAGCAGGAGCTGGAACATATGCCTGTCTGAAAGGGGAGGAGGGGATAAAGGCCTCTCAGGAGACGACATACAAAGAAAGCCAATCTTCTCCACAAAGCGTGGAATGACTTAAACACTCTATTGTATTAAATATGAATGAGTCCTCATTGTGCAGCACAGTGTGTGGGGACCCGTGGTGTCCTCCCATTAGCCACATGATTAACCAGATTACACCGGGAAGCCACTAAGGTAAATAAGGCGAGCCTTCTGTCACTTCCTCCCCCAGGCCTGGCCAACAAGGGGCTGAAGAGCTGGACCCTTTGTAGTCAACTGGGTGAAAAAAAGAAATAACCATGAATGTCATGCTTGGTAATTAAAAAAAGAGAAGAGGCAGACAGAGAGAGAGAAAGAGTTGTCTCCAGGGACCATCTATGAGAAAACAGTGTGAAAACATCTTTCTGATCAACTAACATGTCAGTATTGTTAGTATTGTTCCCTTTGACCACATAGGACTAATCTAACCCTCTCCTAAACAGGGTCTTATATTCCCTTTTGTGGTCAGGGAGACCAAAAAAAAAAAAAAAAAGACATGAATTAAAGCTGCCTGATTCTTCTCATTAGGGGTGAGACCTGATTATTCTGTGTCTACAAAATCTGCAAGCCTGTTAACCCAGCTTCCATCATCCTCCATGTGTGGGTCTACCTTTCTTCAACTTCCGTCTTGGAACCTAATTCTTGGAACAGATAAACACCCATAGTTAATTGGTTTATGGAAATTACAGCAAAGTTACAATTCTCATAGCAGCTTGTGATTTGAGAAAATGCATGGAAATGGGTAGCAGTTTGGCACCAATGAGAGAAGTATGTTCCGACCTGAAAATCTGATGTATAAAATGTCTTGTGAAATATTTTTTAGCTTATTGATGTAATATAAAGGTGAAAGACTTTTGGTGAGTCATATTTTAAGTGATAAATATTTCTAGAGATTGGTTACTACTTAAAGACTAAAACCTGGATTTCTGTTAGTTAAAAAAAAGTTTCAGTATCTTTTAAAAAACCATAGATATAGTGCTACAAAGTAGAATCTTCTGGCAAATTAATAAAATTTTATTAATTAATAAAATTAATAAAAAATAAGGTAATTTATTTTGGCAAACATTTACAATTTTAAATTAAAACATGTTTTACATAAGTAGGGAGGCTAGGTGTTATATCCCTAACAAGTATAAGTCCATTGGCAAATGTTTTAAACATAGTGTTGTGAGATGTAATCAATAATTTACTTTTAAATATAATTTTGTCTGCCTCAGAGTTGCTGTATCTTTGAAGATATGAAAGTAATGTTTTCTTTGAAATTTGTTTATTGATATTGACCCCTCTCTACAAGGTTTATAACAACTATACAAAATATAAGTCCATATAATATAAAAACCAAAAAATTGTTTCCAAACTCACTTTGAGAATAATATAAAACACAGTAATGATTTGAAGACCTTTGGAGTTTTCAAAATATATATATTGAACCTTATCTATATTGATCTCAAGTGTAAGATATAATACCTCTTATCTTCTGTCATGCTTTTCCCCTTAAATCATAAAATTATGGTGTAGAGAGAAAATTGTCTCAAATAAACATAGCAAAATTCCACTTTGAGAAATAATTTTTAATATTTTAACAATTCAGGGAAATGTCAAATGAATAAGACACAAAATAAATTTATCAGTTTAATAAAATAATAGAGCTGTTACTAATTGAATAATTTATTGCTTAAAGAAATTTGGGGATTTTTGTTTGTTTGTTTGTTTGTTCCCTCTCCTCCTGCATTTTCTACCGGCAAAGCACTATTGTATGAGCAGGAACTCTCACAGATTCAAGAAATACAAATTCCATTTTGAGAGGCAGGCATACCAGTCTAAGGATAGAGACCACATTTGCTAAACATGGGATAAGACATTTTCCTGGATTATTTAGGATTTAGCTTCTTTTCATACAAAAATATTTAACTATTTTTGATGGAAACATTTGTAAACTCTCCAAATGTGACTCTCATTTTTTCTTGTCAAAATGGAGCAAATAATTTAAATTGTTTTTGGTTCATGAACATTCTGAATGTCAACCACTATAGTTTTTTTCTGGATAGGGCAGTGCCTGCCTGTGATGAATGGTGTGGTCCCATATTTGAAGGATTTTGACTTCCCTCGCTCCCCACCAATTTACTCAGATTTCCCATTCATACGGGCAAGAATACCTTTAACGTAATACAATTATTTTCTTGGAGGCAGGGGTCTGAACTGGCCATGTTTATGGTTCATGAACTCTAGATGGTTGTCTCATCCCTTCTGGAATACCCGTTGCTGAGCTCTGATTTTGTTGCCATTATCCTTTATGTTCTTCTTTCTCATCTGGTTTGTCTTTTGTTGCTTACTTCTAATCTTTTAACCTTTTTTTGTGTGTTTATGATTATTTTATGGATGGAGTGAACCTCTTTTTAGTGAGTTAGTGAACCAACTAATCCCAACTCTACCTTTAGTGTTTTTATGATTCTTGACTGTTTTCTCAAAATGTCTGAGGCTATACAATGGTCTTTGTTTCTTCCACCAATTTAGGTTTGAAGACAATCTGAAGTTTGAAGAATTCTAAAATGCAGTTTTCCAGAAAAAAAAAACCTGTTATTTCAGAAGGAGGGGGGAAATAGAATATGAAATAGCTGTCTGTTGTTGGTGGGTTTCTTAAAATTTGAGATACTTGTTACTTTAGCTCTTGCCTTTGAGTTCATTGTTTCTGGAAAACAACCCAAATGATAAATGATTCCAGTCATCACTTCTCTATCACTATATGTGAAAGAGGTGAAAATTTCTCTTTCTTGGTTTGTATGGAGTTGAGTTAAATAAGGTTTGAATAATGAATGAGATGTTTTCAATCTCAAATTTCATGTTTGGGTATGGAGAAATAAAAAAATTGAAATGATAAACTATGATGTTTTCATATGTTGTTCATATTTAATATACTTTTTGATTTCCAGTTATATCACCAATGGCATAAAAATTCATGTGTTATTAAAACATTTGTCAGCCCTTATGAAACCTTTTATTCTCTAAGATTCTGAATACTTGTTTTATTTATTTATAGCTAGGATTCAAACCATTTATCAGGTGAGAAATTCTGTATTTAAATCATCTTAATTTCTTCCTAGTAAACAATGGCAAACAATTTTTCATTAGGGAAATTATGTTAAAAGCCTGAAGTTAAGTGTAATGATTTTAGCTTTTTGTCTTAACTGTGCAAGACTATTCTATGCAGACTGACGAACTGGATTTTCTCTGGAGTGAGAGCATGACAACTGTGTGTGCTTTGTGCTTTGTATTAAGGCCTATTTTGACATGGTTAATATAGAAGAATCCTATTTGAACTTTGGCTTTTGAGTATGAGAAATAATGGTATTCCATAGGCTTCACATATTGTGAAAAATAGTGTATCGCTACATATAATGGGACCTGGTTTGAAATTCATAGTAATCAAATTCCTAATAAAATAAGGTGCTTACAATAATAATTCCTTTCTTTGTAGTAGTATATAAATTCAATGGATATTTTTCCATTTTTGTGATAGGTAAAATCTTCAATAGAGAATTTAATAGGTAATGATATAGGCCTACATCTACTTCTAGTGGTTAAGAGTCAATTCTTTAGAAATATTTTAAGATAAGTTGTTTAAATTAACAAATAAATCTTAGGCTTATTTTCTTGATTTGATTTTAATATTTAAATTAACAGATGAAAACTTTAAATATAAAAGTAACTTTCATGGAATATTTAATATTTCTTTTCTTTGAAAGACCTTGGTACAGTGTGACTTGCTGACATCATTGTAATGGGCTATAAACAAAATATATTGTTACTAAAGTTACCTTTTATTCCATCCTCTACTTATCATCATTATTTATTCCTAGAATTCTCATACTTCTAATGAATCCACAGTGATAAAATAACAATACCAGCAATCAAAACAAACTGAAAAATACCCAGATTCCATACTAACAATTATTTTATACTTTTATTTTAAACTTCTGCCAGTCCATGTCAAATTAAATACACAATTTTATATATTTTAATTACGGAATAGATACAATGTTATTTTCTGTTTCTGCTCACATATAAGTAAGCATTTTATATGTGGTTACAGACTTTTAATTAATGGTTTAGGTTTTATCTAATATTGTAATACAGATATGCTATTTGCCCAGTGTCCATCCTATGGTTACATACTGAGGTTATTTCCGATTTGCTATATCCAATATGCCAATATTCTCTGGTAAATACGGTACCTTATAAAATTGTATTTTTTTAAGGGATTATTTCTCAAAACATTATCCGCTAAATAATTGAAATGTGTTGGGGTTGGCCGAGTGGCACATTGGTTAAGAGCTGGCTTGGGACGCCAGAGGACCCCGGTTCGGATCCCACATATGAGGGCCAGTGACACTGCCCTCTGCAGCTAAGATGCTGAACAACAGCTCAACCTGGAGCTGGGC
>NW_017731609.1:1202989-1217072 GCF_001890085.2 Hipposideros armiger | reverse complement strand
CTGTTGTTCAGCATCTTAGCTGTGGAGGGCAGTGTCACTGGCCCTCATATGTGGGATCCGAACCGGGGCCCTCTGGTGTCCCAAGCGAGTTCTTAACCATCGCGCCACTCGGCCGGCCCTTGAATTAATTATTTTGTTCAACATTTTCTTGTTATCCTAGTCAAACAAAATTATAAAATAATAACAGGCTTGGGACAAAGTCCTCCAGAACACATTTTTTAATGTTCTCTTATTCCCAAAGTTCTCTAAGTGTGAATGACCTTTTAATGACCTATTCTGTGATGATAATATGATATCAAATATCTACCATTCTATAATTCTTGAAGTATGTGCCATGTAAAAACATGATTTTAAATTTAATTGTTCAATAGGAAGCTTCTAAAGTAGAATAGCATTCAATTCAAAGTAAAACCACATGAATATTTTCATTAGTGGTTATTTTAAAAACATACCTCTTCTTGCGCACTCATGAATCCATTTATCACCAAGTCTAAGAAGCACACGTTAGTTCGTTTTTGAATATTGAAGGAGGTCAATATATGGCAGAGACAGAACAAGACAGCTGCACTAATCTCAAGTACATTTCTGTATTCATACTATAAGAGCTACAAAAGTAGTTTATACTTAATATCATGGGATTATTACATTTATGCATCATAACAATTCCATGAGATAGTTACTTTACTGTCCTCTTTTCACACATTTAATAAAAATAATCTTAGAAATATTTGAAACATTTTTCCAAAATCACATAGTTAATGATGGATCTAGGATTTGCACTCAGATGTATAGAAGCTATATGATATATAAAAATCATCTGATAGAGGATATTGAATAGCTGTTAAAATAGTTAGGGCTTTAGAGAACAAAATCCCAGAGAAAAAGGAAGACAGACCAATATTCTGCATCACACTAATTTCTTCAGAATATTTTCCTGTTCTTGGCATGGGGGCTAAGGAGAGAATACCCTGAGAAGTCAGACAGAGGGTGACTGTCAAGAGACAGCTAACTGGGGACTCTCAAGAGCAGTAGTATGAGTCTGGGGCAATCAAAGCAATGCAGACATAAAGGGCCAAAATCCCTAAGAGAAGAGATGTAGAGAGAAGAACGGTATTTCCTGAATCTTTAAATTGTACAAGGTAATAGGTAAAGAAGCTAAGAGGAAGCAGATAAAAACAAACAAAAAAGCAATCCAAAGTTAGAATTTTGTTTGTTTTATTTTTCACAGAGCTATTTAGCAATAAAGATCTATTTTTCTATCATCTATCTATCTATTTTACTGACTTGCTCAATCCTAGACTACATTGAAAGTAGTTTCATAATTGTTAATCCACACCAGCGCAAAGACAAATTTACTAACTAAAGTTCAAAACATATTTACTGTGTTTTATTCTAGAATATATTATCAAAATAATGTGTTCAAAAGCTACTTAGATTAGTTTTTACCCCTCCCTTTCGGTGTGATTATGCTAGTCATTAAAAATGTGTTCATTTGCTTATGTTTGTGTTCAGTATAAGGGTTTCCCCTCGTTCTTGTTGATTTTACTTTATATATATTTTTTGAAAATATGAAATATAAAAATGGCTCCAAAAGTCAAAAGTACAGAAAAGGTGTAATCGTAGAGGTGTCTATATCCTATCCCCAGCTCTTTCATCCTATCCCTACTTGCTCCTTGAGATAACAACTTTCATTAGTTTATTTTCCCTGCTTTCTTACACAAAGGTAAACTGCTACATATACTTGTTTATAGTTTGGTTTTTACTTTACAATAAATTCTAGAAATTATTCATTATTTGTTCACATAAATCAAATTCTTCTTTTCCTCCCCTTCCTGCCACTTCCTCTTGCTTTTTCTTTTACAGTAGCACAGTAATCTATTTTTTGTGTTAGTACAGTTTATCGAACCAAACTTCGATTTATGAAAATTTATATGGTCATCAGTGTATTAGAGTTGTTAGCAATGCTATAAGAAGTAACTTTGTTCATATGTTTTTTTGTATCATTGCAGGTCAACTTTGAGAGTAAACTCCTAGAAGTAGATGTGCCAAAATTTTCCCAGTCATCTTTTGGTGGGATGAAGCTTGTGTTCTGAAAAACTCAGCAAGTGCTTTGTTGTGGACTCTTCCTGGAGTTATTGTATATTTAAACAATTTTTAAAGACTTTTTCTTTATTTTTGGTATTCTTGGTATATGCCTGGATATCAAATTCTTCATTTATATTTTTACTTTGAGTCATTTGGAAATGCTTCTCCATTGTTACCTAGCTTCGTATGTCTCTTTTCTCCAATATTTTTTCATTGTGATAAAACACACATAACATAAAATTTACCATCTTTACATCTTTTTAAGAGTAAACATCAGTGGTATTAAAAACATTCATAATATTGTGCTACTATTACCACCATATATCTCTAGAACACTTTTCATCTTGTAAAACTGCATGTCTATACCTACTAATAACTCTCCATTCCCCCTTGTCTCTAGCCCTTGGCAACCACCGTTCTAACTTTCTGTGTCTATAATTTTGAGTACTCTAAGCACCTCATATAAGTGGAACCATATAATATTTATATTTTTGTGATTGGCTTCTTTCACTTAGCATAATACCCTCAAAGCTTATTCAGGTTGTAGCGTATGTCAGAATTTCTTTCCTTTCTAAGGCTGAATAATATTCATTGTATGCATATACCACATTTTGCTTATCCATTCGTTTATGAACACTTTGCTTCTACATTTTAGCTATTGTGAATGATGCTGCTAGGAACATGGGTTTACAAATATCTCTTCAAGACCCTGTTTTTACTTCTTTTATGTATATACTCAGAAGTGAAATTGCTGGATCACATGGTAATTCTATTTATAATTTTTTGAAGAACAACCATACAGTTTTCCACGGTGGCTACACCATTTTACATCTCATCAACAGTGACAAGTATTCCAATTCTCACATCCTCACCAACATTTGTTATTTTCTGATATTTGGGTCTATTTTAATAGTATCTATCCTAATAGGTGTGAGGTGATATCTCATTGTAGTTTTGATTTGCATTTCTGATGCTGAGTTGTAAGAGTTCATACTTCTCTCTTATAATTCTTTTATTTCTGTAAAATTAATAGAAATGACCCCTCTTTCATTTCTGATTTTAGTAATTTGAGTTTTCTTCTTTTCTTAGTTTAACTAGCTAAAGACTTGCTAATTTTCTTGATCTTTTCAAGAAAAACTTCTGATTCATCTTCTCTCTTGTTTTTCTTTATTCTCTGTTCCATTTGTTTCTGCCCTAATTTTTATTATTTCCTTCCTTCCTTCTGCTAGCTTTTGGGTTTAGGTTGTTCTTCCTTTTCTAGTTCTTAAGTTGCAAAGTTAGGTTTTGGGTTTGAGGTTTTTCTTGTTTTTTAATGTAAATATTTACAGCTGCTTAGAACTGCTTAATCTGCATTCCACAAATTTTTGTATGTTGTGGTTTTATTTTCATTTGTTTCTAGGTATTTTCTATTGTGATTTTCTAATTTCCATTGTAATTTCTTTATTAAACCATTGGGGATTTTTAAGAGTGTGCTGCTTAATTTCTACAAATTTGTGAATTTTCCAGTTTTATATTTGTTGTTGACTTCTATATTATCCTATTGTGGTCAGAGAAGATACTTTGTATAATATCTATCCTTTTAAATCTATTGAGACTTAATTTGTGGCCTAACATATGGTCTATTATAGAAAATGTTCCATGTACACTTTGAGAAAAATTTGTATTCTGTTATTGTTGGGTAGGGTGTCCTATATATATGTCTGTTAGATCTAGCTGATTTATTGCATGGCTTGAATCCTCTGTTTCCTTAATTATCTTCTGTCTGATTGTCCTATACATTATTAAGAGTGAGGTATTGAATTATCCAATTATTATAGATCTCTCTATTTATCCCTTCATTTTTTTCCCATTATTTTCTTCATATGTTTTGATGTTCTGTTACTGGGCATGTAAAAGTTTATAATTGTTATACCTTCTTGATGTATTGAATTTTTCATTAATATATAATGTCCTTCTGTCTTTCTTGTAACTGTTTTGATTTAAAGTATATTTTATCTGATATTACTATAACGTCTGCTCTCTTTTTAGTACTATTTTCATGGAATAGTTTTTTTCTATTTTATCACTTTCAACCTATTTATGTCTTTGGATTTAAATTAAGTCTCTTGTAGACAGCATATGGTTGGATCATGTATTTTTATCCATTCTGCTAATCTCTGACTTTTGATTGTAGAGTTTAATTGATTTATATTAAAAGTAATTACTGCTCAGAAAAGACTTACTTCAGTCATTTTGCCATTTGTTGTCCATATGTCTTGTTGCTATCTGTCTCTCATTTTCTGCATTATTTTCTTCTTTTGTGTTTAGTTGATTTCTTGAAGTGAAACATAAATTTCTTTTTCATTTATTTTTGTATATATTCTTTAGCTATTTTCTTTGTGGTTACCATCAAGAGTACACTGAACATCCTAAAGTTAAAACATTCTAACTAAAATGTATACCAGCTTAACTTCAATAACATTCAACAATTCTGCTTTGCAGCTTAATTCCCAGCTCTTTCAATTGTGATGTCACATAGTTATATCTCTATACAATGTGTGACCCAAAATATAAACTAATATATTTTTTTATTTTTTAAATTATTTTTTCTGTTACATTTGTCATTCAATATATTTTTTTTTAGTTTCAGGAAAATAACATGTGGTTATTTATATAATTTATGCAATGATTCCATCCCTGCACCCCTCCAATTAGTCTAGTGTCCAACTGGGACTTCATATAGTTACTTACATCCCTGTGATGATTTTGTAACCACCAATTTCTATTTCTTAATCCCTCCACCCTTTTCACCTAGATCCCAACCCCCTGCCCTTCTGACAGCCAACAATTTGCTCTCTTTATTTATGAGTCTGTTTCTGTTTTGTTTGTTTTTTTTTTCTTTAGATTCCACATATAAGTGAGATCATATAGTATTTGTCTTTCTCTCTCTGACTTATTTCACTTAGCATGATACCCTCTAGGTTTATCCATGCTGTAACAAATGCTAAGATTTCATTCTTTTTCATGACAAAGTAATATTCCATTGAATATGTGTAGTGTTTCTTTATTCAATTGTCTATTGATGGGCACTTGGGTTGCTTCCATATCTTGGCTATTGTAACTAATGCTGCAGTGAACATAGGGGTGCACATATCTTTTCAAATAGTGTTTTAGATTTCTTCAGGTAAATACCCAGAAGTGGAATTGCTGGATCATAAGGTAGTTCTATTTTTAATTTTTTGAGGAATGTCCAAAACATTTCCCATAGTGTTTGCACCAATTTGTAATCCCACCAACAGGGAACAAGGGTTTTCTTTTCTCCACATCCTCGCCAACACTTGTTGTTTATTGATATATTGATGACAGCCATTCTGACAGATGTGAGGTGATATTTCATTGTGGTTTTAATTCACATTTCTCTGATATGTAATGACATTAAGCATCTTTTAATATGTCTATTGGCCATGTTTATGCCTTATTTGGAGAAATGTTTATTCAGGTCCTATGCCCATTTTTTAATTGGATTGTTTTGTTTTTTTCTGATGTTGAATTGTATGAGTTCTTTATAGATTTTGGATATTAAACCCTTATTGGATGTATCTTTGGCGAATTTCTTCTCCCATTCGGTAGGCTTTCTTTTGTAGATGGTTTCCTTTGTTGTGCGAAAACTTTTTGGTTTGATGTAGTCCGATTTGTTTGTTTATTCATTTGCTTCCCTTGCCTGAGGAGATAGAAAAAATATATATATTACTAAAAGCAACATCAGAGAGTTTACTGCCTTTGTTTTCTGTGTTTTCTTCTAGGAGTTTTATGGTTTCAGGTCTTACATTTAAATTTTTAATCTATTTTCAGTTTATTCTTGCATATGGTATAAAAAGATGGTCCAGTTTTATACTTTGCATGTATCTGTCCAGTTTATTGAATAGACTATCTGTATATCACTGTGTATTCTTGCCTCCTTGTCATAGATTAAATGACCACGTAAACATGGATTTCCAGGCTCTCTATTCTGTTCCATTGATCTATGTTTCTGTTTTTATGCCAGTACCTTGCTGTTTTGATCACTATTGCATTGTAGTATAGTTTGATATAAGGTAACATGATACCCCAATTTTGTTCTTTCTCAAGATTGCTGTGGCTGTTTGGGGTCTTTTGTGGTTTCATATAAATTTCAAGGTTATTTGTTCTAGTTCTATGAAAAATGCCATTGGTATTTTGATAAGGATTGCATTGAATCTATAGATTTGTTTTGGGTAGTATGGACATTTCAACTATGTTAATTCTTCTTCTCCATGCTTCCATTTACTTATTGCTTCTTCAGTTTCTTGCTTCAGTGTCTAATAGTTTTCTGAGTACAGAAATTGTTTGGTTAAATTTATTCCTAGGTATTTTATTTTTATTAATACAGTCGTTAATGAGATTGTCTTCCTAATTTCTCTTTCTTACAGTTTATTAATGGTGCATAAAAATACAACTGATTTCTGAATATTAATTTTGTCTCCTGCTACTGTACTGAACTCCTTTATCAGTTCTAATATATATTTGGTGCAATCATTCAGGTTCTCTCTATATGATATTATGTCATTTGCAAATGACAGTTTTACTTGTTCCTTTTCAATTTAGATTCCATTTATTTTATTTTCTTCTTTGATTTCTGCTAGGACTTCTAATACTATGTTGAATGAAAGAGGTGAAAGTGGGCATCCTTGGTTTATTTAATATCTTAAGAACGCATTTAGCTTTCTTTGAGTATGAGTATGATGTTACCTTTGGGTAACATTGAGTATGATGCTAGCTTTGGGTTTGTTTTAGCCTTTATTATGTTGAAGTATGTTCCCTCTATTCCCACTTTGCTGAGAGGTTTTTTTTTTTTAATCATAAATGGATGCTGGATTTTGTCAAACGCTTTTTCTGCATTTATTGAAATGATCATATAATTTTTATTTTTCATTTTGTTTATGTGGTATATCATGTTAATTGATTTCTGGATATTGAACCAAACTTTCATTCCAGGAATAAATCCCACCTGATTATGGTGTATGTTCTTTGTAATGTTTGTGGAATTCGGTTTGCTAATATTTTGTTGAAGATTTTTGCATCTATCAAGGGTATTGGCCTATAATTTTCTTTTTTTTTGTAATGTCTTTGGTTTTGGAATCAGGGTAATGGTGGCTTTGTATAATGAGCTTAGGAGCCTTCCCTCCTCTTGAATTCTTTGGAATAGTTTGAGAGGATAGGTGTTAATTGTTCTTTGAATGTGTGGTAAAATTTGCCTGTGAATCCATCTGGTCCAGGACTTTTGTTTGTTAGGAGTTTTTGATTACTGATTAAATTTCATTAGTAGTAATCAGTCATTTCAGATTTTCTGTTTATTCTTGATTCAGTTTTGGAAGATTTTATGTTTCTAGGAATTTATCCATTTCTTCCAGATTCTCGAATTTGTTGGCATTGTTCATATTTTCTTATAATCCTTTGTATTTCTGTGGTGTCAGTTGTAACTTCTACTCTTTCGTTTATGATTTTATTTATTTGGGCCCTTTCACTTTTTTCTTCATGAATCTCCTTAAAGGTTTTCAATTTTGTTTATCTTTTCATAGAACCAGTTCTTGACTTCATTGATCTTTTGTATTGCTATTTTAGACACTATTTTGTTTATTTTTGCTCTGATCTTTATTATTTCCTTCCTTTTACTTACTTTGGGTTTACCTTGTTGTTCTTTTTCTAGTTTCTTTTAAGTGTAAGGTTAGATTGTTTATTTGAGGTTTTTCTTATTCCTTGAGGTAGTTCTGTTTTGCTATGAATTTCCCTCTCAGGACTGGTTTCTCTGTCCCCTAAGTCCTTGTGTTTTTATTTTCATTTGTCTCAAGGTATCTTTTGATTTATTCCTCGATTGCATTGTTGACCCATTCATTACTTAGTAGCATGTTATTTAGCCTCCATGTGTTTGTGTGTTGTTCAGTATATATTTTTTAATTGATTTCTAGTTTCATACCGTTGTGGTCAGCGAAGACACTTGATATGATTTCAGTCTTCTTAAATTTATTGAGACTTGTTTTGTGGCCTAACATGTAATCTGTCTTTGAAAATATCCAGCCATTATTTCTTCAAATATTCTCTGCCTCTTTCCTCTCTCTTTCTGAGACTCTCACATTGCCTAAGTTGGTTCCACTGGTTGTGTGTCACTTAGGTTTCTGAGGTTCTGTTTACTTTTCTTCAATCATTTCTTAATTAAATCTATTGGGGTGACAATGGTTAGTAAAATTATATAGGTTTCAAGCATATATTTATATAATATATCATCTATATATCACATTGTGTGTTCACCACCTGGAGTCAGTTGTCCTTCCATCACCATATATTTGACACCATTTTCCCTCTTTTACCATCCCCCTCCTCCCTTAACCTCCGATAACCACTAAACTGTTGTCTGTGTCTATGAATTTTTTATTTGTCTTGTTCCTTTGTTGCTTTCAGTTTTATATCTCACAATGATTAAATCGTTTTTTCTTTCTTTTCTCAGAGTTTATAATTTCCATTGTCCTATCTTCAAATCTACTGGTTCTTTCGAAACTCTGCCTGCTTAACTCTACTTTTGAATACTTCTAGTAAATTTTTCATTTCAGTTATTGTAATTTTCAGCTCCAGAATATACTTTTAGTTTCTTTTACATTTTCTATTTCTTTATTGATGTTTCAGTTTTGTTTATGCATCATGTTCTTGACTTCTCCACATTTTTTTTTTCTTGTTTTGGGATCATTTTTTAAATAGTTGTTATTAAGTCTTGTCAAGTAAATCCACAATCAGTTGTTTTTCAGTAACAATTTCTGTTAATTTTTTTATTTGATTGGGATATACCTTCCTTTTTATGCTTTGTAATGTTTTGTTAAAATATGGACATTTTAATCTAATAACATGGTAACTCTGGAAACCAGGTTATTCCCTTTTACTAGGGTTTGTAATTTCTGTTACTTTTGTTTTGTTTTGTTATTGGCTATCTCTGTGCTGAGGATCAGTCTGAAGTTTAAACTTATGGTCTTCTCAAGTCTTTTCTAAGCCTGTTCCTTTTCCTGGGTTTTTATAGTGACTTTCTAATTTCCCCTACATATACTATTGCTTTTGATGTCTTAGTCTTTAATATCTGACTCTCGAAAGGAGAAAAACAAAATATAAAGGGGGAATAAAAAGTTGGCAGACATTTAAATCGCTAGTATGTCATTTCAGCAATAGGGGGAGGGGCTTTCAAAAGTGAGGGGAAGGTAAAAACTAATGGCCACCTGTCTGTCTACATCTTTGATCAGAAACATAATCACATCTTTGATTACAGATTTCTGATATACAGAGATCAAGATCTTATTTGCCCACTCTGGTTCCCACAAGCTGTATGCAAGCTGGCACAGTAACACATGCACAGATGCCTGTCACGAGGTTGGAGGGTGGGGAGATGAGTAGCCATTGCCTAGCTAAGAGCTGAAATTGACCAAAATTAACCTGTTTGTTTCCCAACTCTTACCCTGGAAGTTGTAAGCCTTTAACAACTTTTATGGTTCAAAATAGTTAGATCAGATAGATTCTGCTACTGCAGTTGTCTAGAGGGGAAGACAGATCCCTCAAATCTACCATTTTCCCGGAATTCTCTGCTTATTTTTAAAAAATCTAATGTCATTACAATTATCTTGTATTTGTAAATTATTTGACTATTTTGCCTTCAGTCACTAAATTATTTTTTCAATTTTTAAATCAAATTGATTTATTTTCTGTACGGTAAAATCTTAGAAGGTGTTTCAATCAATATATTCATATATTTAATTTTCACAATTTTTTTGCATTATGATTTTAAATATTAGGTTTTTTTTGTTTGCTTTTCTGCCTTTCCACAGGGACTCCAACCGTACATTCATTAGAACTTCTTTGCCTGGCTTCTATTTTAACAAATTAAGTAGGGCTGCTATGCCTCTCGATCTTAGTAGAGTAGCCTTATGTAGAAAGTGTGCTGTGGGAATCAGTGGCAGTCTTCCTTGTCACCTGAGCGAGGTAGTCTAGGTGTGTCCTTTGTGTGGATTGTGTGTGTCTTCCTGTTGTATTTGAGTCTTGTTTACTGTTTGTACTTCAGTGGGAAAGACTGACCCTCAGGCTCATTGGTTGTGAGAACTGAGTGTGGCTATAGTCGAGGAATTGTCTTCTAAATCACTGATCCGATCCTCTGCTTAATCTAATCTACTGGTGATTCCTTCGAGTGTGTTCTTCATTTCAGTTGTCGTATCTTTAGTTCTAACTGGTTGTTTTTTATGATTTCTGTATCCTCATTTATGTCCTCTCTAAGTTCCTTAAACATTCTTATCATCAGTGTTCTAAACTCTGTCTCTGAAAGGTTGGATATCTCTGTTTCATTTAGTTGCATTTCTTGAGGTTTCTTCTGATCTTTTACTTGGGACATGTTTCTTTGTTTCTTCATTCTGGCTGTCGTTCTGTGATTGCTTTGATGTGTTAAATAAATGGCCTAGAAAGAAAAAAAGAAGAAAAGAAAGAAAAAGAAAAAAAGAGAAAAAGAGGGGGAAAAAAGGAAAAACGAAAAAAAGGAAAAAAAAGAAAAAAGAAAAAAAGAGGGGGGCGCTCTCCGCCTGCTTTAATCTGCAAACCACTTGCTCAGCAATAGAGAGACTCGGGGTAACTCAGCACCAGCTGTTGGGGGGAAGGGCTCAGTGTGTCATGGCCGACCTCTATCTAGACTTGAAGTGAGCTTCCTGCAATTAGCTGCTGTGTGCTCTGGAACCGTGCTCAACACCAAAAATCCTCACAGGTTGTTGTGGGCTATCTGCTGCTTCAAAAAACCCTCTGTGGCCTGAGGAGGTAGTGGCCAGGGATTAGGGGCTCAGGGTACACCTGGCAACACAGCTCTAGGTGGGCAGGGCAGGCCCCCAAGGCACCACAGGATGTGGTCAGTGGCCCCGCACCAAGTCAGAGCAGTATGCACTCCTGCGTCAGCAACCAGCCCACACAAACTCACCAGGAATGCCCCGACCAAATCACACAGGTGCACAACTCATGGCCCTACACTCCCAGGAAAACTCCCAGTCTCAGCCTGTCCCAATAAACTGCTCTCAGATCAGGCTGAGCAGCCCAACAGGCACTCAGTTCAGTCCTTCCCGCAGGCTCCTGGGTCCCGCTCACAAAGCTACTCCCTCCACCAGGAACCGGGTGAGTGCTCACCAGCGAGCAAGTTGGTTTGCCGGCTCCACTGGTTCTCCAGCTGCCCTCAGCTTCACCGAGTTGAGCAAAGAGAGTCCTCACTATTTTCTACTTCCAGCTATTGTACAACACCTCTTTCTGGCAAAGTAACTCTGGGCTGGTGAGCCCAGTGTGGGGCCAGAGGGCTTTTTCCCTCAGCCAGAAAATCCTCTTCACCACTGAGGTGTCCCTCACGGGGTTCTCCCTCTCTCGCCTCCACCCTTCCTACCAGACTCAACGTGGCCTCCTCTTTAAGTCCTTCATTTAGAGGTTCTGTTCATCTAGTGTTCAGGGAACTTCCAAGGTTGAAAATTTTATAAATTATTTGTAATTTTGGTATGATCCTGCGAGGCAGTCGGCACAGTGTCTGTCTATTCCACCATCTTACTGGAAGTCCTGAGGAGCTGTTATGCATAATCTGACCCTATAGAGCAGGATTAATTTTAGCAGGGTTCTGGTGCCTGCCCAGTGTGCCCTTTGGGTGTGTTGTCTTGGAGGCTGCTGTGTGATGCTCTGGCTGGGTCCAAAGCTGTGCACCAGGTGTGCCAGTTTGGGACCTCCTGCAAGTGGCCCCACTGCAGGCCAAATTCAGCCACAGCCTGTTCCCTGTCTGGAGCCCCATGTTATTTGCCACAAAGCAATTTGCAGATGGCTGCCATTCATGATGGGTTTAGATGTGCCTCAAGAGTCTTAGCAGTGAACTGAGGCTGGCTGTTGTTCGTGCTGGGCTTGGGGCTGCTCAGCCAGAGGTATGGGAAATGCTGAAGCCAGATGTTGCTTGTTTGAATTCTGTGAAATTTTGATTGATTTTAGGAAAGTCTGCAGCATTTGCCAGTGCAGATCATTTGTACAAAAGAGCCACTAGAAGTGGCTTGGTTGGGCCCGAAGGTGGGTGGGGCAGGGTCTTAGGGAATCAGGATGAATGAACAGTGTTAGCCAGGTTTATGGAGACTCAGATAGACTCAGATATGGTGGCCACCTGTGTTTGCTTGCCAAGAGTGGGGAGGGCTCAAAAAAAATGGCTCTGGGAGTACCTTCCTCTGGGAGAAAGCTTCCCCTCCAACCCTTGCCCTGGAGCCAGACAACTCAGTTCTGCCCTGTACGTACCTGGTGTCTTTCAAGCTGCTGCTCCAGTGCTGGAGCTCAGAGCAAGTCCTTCATTGAGTAAATTCATGTGCAGGCCCTTTAAGAGGAGCACCTGCAACTCCAGCTGCCCTGTGTCTCACTCAGCCACAACCTTCACTGATTTTTCAGTAAAAAACTATGGGGTCTTCTTTTCCTTCCACTGGAATACTGAGCTGGAAAGCCTGGTATGGGGCTGGAACTCCTTGCTCCTCCAGGGGGGACCTCCACAGCCAAGATATCCTTCCTGATTTTTAATGGTCACACACTGCTGTGGGAGCAGCCCATTCTGCATCTCTGCCCCTCCTACCCATTTTGAGGAGGTTTCTTCTGTATGTCCTCAGTTGTAGGGCTTTGGCTCAGCTATACTTCAGATGATTCTCAATGATGGTTGTTGTGTAGTTTAGTTATAATTTTGATGTGAGCGGAGGTAAGCACAACCTTTACCTACTTTGCTATCATGATATCATGACCAGATCTCTGAAGTATTAGCCTTTTGTTCCATCTTGAGTAAAATCTTCTCTTTCATTTCTTCCTCTGCTTTTGGTTCATATTTTTCATTTTCATGTTTTTCATAGCTCCAAGTAATTTTTTAAGGATATTAAATGTAGTTTGGAATGCTGTAATGCAGTATATTCTGCTGCATGGTTATGTCTTTTTGGTGTTTGTTTTTGATCTTATAATGCTTTTGGTTTCTTCTTACATTCTTATAATAACTTTAAGTCTGTGCATCTAGTGCAAATTTGGGCAGTATATACAATTTCTATTTTAAAAGCACCTATCAGTAGCATAGTGAAATTTCATTAACAGTTTTCTTTTGAGATAATGTTATGAAGGGACGGATATGTTTCATTGATTTTATTGGGTCTCTTATGACTTAGAGATTTCTAAATTTCTCCTTGTTATTCCTCCTTTACTACTCATCCTCCCCTTGTTATTTTCTTTACTCTGTTTTCTTTAGAAACAATGCCTTTCTCTTCTATCACATCAATGTATGTGCGCTGTTAAGTACCATTCCTGTAATCAACGCCTTTATTTACTAGGATATTTTTCCAGTATTTTTACACTTAGGGTGGACTTTTATTTTAGAGGATGCAATGTTAGGGCAATTTAGGACCCCTTTCCAACAATATATATTATTTTAGTAAAATATTTATTTAAAATGAAAAGATCATTCTATTAACCATCTCTCTCCACATTCTCCCTCACAAAAAACAGATTCTCATGTTCATAGTGTGGCTATTGTGGTCATAATTTGTCATACCGCCTACATTATTGTGTCAATAGATTCTCACTGGGCCAGGTAGCAAACCATAGTTGAAAAAAATTGAATTCTCCTTTAATGGTAGTTATGGTACAATTATATAGTAAGACATCATAAATTAAAAATTATATATATATATATATATATATATAATCATGGATTGTCTCCCCTAAAAAGGTATGTTCTTATTTCTCAATAACCAGATAATATAAGGAAGACTACCATATGTATTTTTCCTATATTTTCAAATATAAATGTGGCTAATGTTGATCTTTATATGTTTAATACCTTGTTATTGGTGGATTATCACAGTTAATTGTTTCCTTAATTTTCACAAATTTATTACCTACAAACAACTCTCTTTTATTAAAACATTGCCTTATTTTATGTTCAAGAGCCTAACCCATC
>NW_017731609.1:1198829-1200356 GCF_001890085.2 Hipposideros armiger | reverse complement strand
GGAGTTTTGTTTTTCCAACTCAAAGAGAACATCAGGAAATTTCTCTTGGCGTTTTATCTTTACTCTTCATTAACTTTGCCCAATCCAACTTCTCTTTTTTTTCTTTTCTTCACTTTCTTTTTTTTATATTTTTGCACTTTTTCTAATGCTCCTGGATGTACCAAGGTTGCTGTATTTTCCATGTTATCTATTCACCTATCACCAAGTTGCATTTTCTCAACACTGGAGTTTCTAGTCCATGGATATTTCATGATAAGACTGAAGAAACTTTCTTTCAGTGTTTCAGAGATGTTTGGTTTTACTTTATCACAGGTTGACTCTTAAATGTGTACTGTACATTTATCAGGGATGCTCTAAATGGTACTAAAGCTGACAGAGAACAAGCAGGGGCTGACAGCTTCACTCCAGTTACAGCTGATTAAAGGCTGCTGAGGCCTCAGGGCCCACTTTCTAAAAGAGGACCACTAAAACTCGGCTGAACAATTCCAGCCTGTACATTTTATTCTGGCTACAGTGGCAATGTCTGCATCTTGCACTGGTATAACGGGTTGTGCAGAATGAAAGCCAGCAGTTTCACAGCATTTACTAGAAGAGAAGTGCATAGTTTGATTGGAAAATAAAATAAATACACATACCAATATACCTAAGTATGCAGATATACCATGTTCACAAACACAAAGACTGCATGTAAATTTACAGACATACCTGCATTTCTAATGATGCCTCTCAATGAGTATTACCAACTATTATGATACTATGTACCTATACAAGAGAATACATAACAGTAGGATTTACATTTGCATAACACTTTTTTTAAAAGATTTTATTGGGGAATTGGAGGAGGGAACAGCGTTGGGGAATCGGGGAAGGGGAACGGACAAGTTGCTGTCCTTTTTTTTCTTCAGTCTAGTTGTGGAGGACGTCGCTTCACTGACCCATGTTGGTATTGTGATCATTGCGCTCTTCCCGGGTTAGGCAGATCAGTTGCTGGCCATTGGACAGCCATTCACGGCAGCCCACTGCAGCCTACGCCATCGCAGGCGACTCACGGCAGCCCAGCTCCAGGTTGAGCTACTGTTCACCATCTCAGCTGTAGAGGGCGCAGTATCACTGACCCATGTGGGATCCAAACCGCTGGCCCTGCTGGTCAGAGTTCATGCTCCCAAGCCAACTCTTAACCAATGAGCCACTCTGCCGGCCCTGCATAACACTTTTAAATCCCCAAAATATTTTCACATCTGTTATCTCATTTGATCTTATACAATATTAAACATAAGAAGAGGAATCAGTATGCCAATTTTACAGATGAGAAAATTGGAGTACCTCAAGTTTGGATAAGTTTAAGAGCCATTGCGTGGCAAAGGTAATATTTAATTATTTCAACTTTCCATCCTTGCTCTTTCCATAAATCTAGTGCTTACATTTCACAATTATATATTTAGGTCATTTCCTACAATCATTAGCTACACAAAAGAAACCACTTTGCTTATTATTACAATTGTCAGATAAATGTTTATGTATTTATGA
>NW_017731609.1:1196830-1197877 GCF_001890085.2 Hipposideros armiger | reverse complement strand
ACACACTTTACTTTAATCTGACAATTTAGCTTGAGTTTGCAAGATTGAGTCTCTTCTCTGATATTCCTGCTTTTATGATTTTGGTGAGTGTTGAAGCTCTCCCAAACTTTTGTAGCCATAAACAAGGAGGAAATCTTCCTATCCTGCCTCCCTATGCAATGATCTCAAAACAATTTTCCTTTTAATAAAAAGCAGAGCTATACCATTCGATGACCTCTTTCACTAATGGTCTCCCCTTTGTTTGGTCTAAGATAACTAACATATAATCCTTAGATTGTAAATGGGCCTAAAAAGCTCCAAAATTGCTATTTTAGAAACTTTTCTCAATCAGAGAAGTATTTATAGATACAAAATATATGCCAGCACTCCTCTTTCTGAATTCACAGCAGACATGACTAAATGAGCACAGGAGTTTTATTGCCTAAACTCAGATAGAGGTTCTGTATCATTCCTGACAACACTAATGGGTTTTACTACTTTCCAGCCGTACCCAATTTATAGTGCTGGAGCTTCCTACTCCATACCACATCTAACTCTCTGAAGAGATGCCCTCTTTACTTTTTCTTTTTGGGCAGGGTAGGGGGGATGGTGAAAGTGGGTAGGAAAGCTTAGAGATGTTCTGGACCATTAAGAAGGGCATCTGCACAGATTCCAAGAAAGTGCTTGAGCATGAGGAAATGTCTGTCTGTCATCAATAAAAGATATGCAGATGGTTCTAAGTGAAGATGTGACTTCCTCATGTAGCCAACATAAGTATAGTCAAATGGTGATGGATACCCTTCAAGTTTCCTTATTGCTGGCCATAAACTCAGTGGTTTGCTATCTCTATATTCTGAAATTCCCCAAACTCACCCCTCTCTCCCAAGCTCAGGAATCCTTTTCTCCAGGATCCCAACCTTACAAGTTGACAGTCATGTACTTTTCTCTAACAGTTAGTGGGAAGAATAACCGAATAACAGGCAGCATTTCCCTTAACTTTTCTTTAATTATGATAGCAACAAAATATCCTTTTTAATTTTGAAGTCATATGTTATAAGTAAAAAAAAA